>NC_136491.1:45102336-45344836 GCF_053919585.1 Euprymna scolopes | reverse complement strand
AAATTTTAATGTAGATTATCTTTATTTGATTTTAGTAAAATTGTAAATATTTTTTTTATTAATAATCATTAAAATAAAACCTTACTCATTTCATTTTTAAGTAAAATTAATTTTTTAACATTGAATTTTTTCTTTTGAACATTTTTTTTTCATTTTAAACCATTTGTTTTATTCAATTAAATTTAAGTTCTAGTGTTTTTATTTTTATGTAAATTAAATCTAAACTTGTGCAACGAATTTACCACCGGCAAAGATGATTAATCATTTCAATTTTTATTTAAAATATCGTAGTTATTAAAAACTAAACTAAAAAAGAAAATGAAATGAAAACCAGCACGAAGTTTCTTCAGTATTTGACAAAAAAAAAAAAAATTGTGTGCGTATGATCCCGAAATAAATGATTACACGCGTTTCTTTAACAAATTGATAATCGAATGATTGATTATTATTAGATCATCATCGTTCCCTCTCTCTCTCCCCTCCTGTTTTTGTGGATGATAAATTTATAAGTGGATGACTCTGCTTTTGACGTGACAACGATAAGAGAGAGAGAGAGAGAGGCTGGTGCAATGACGACAACGTTGTTGATGATGATGATGATGACAAAGACGGGATTATTGCAAACTTCCCAATCGATAATACAGTGAGATCGGCGTTAGATCCCCGATTTTGTGTTCATTTCTCATTTTGTGTGTATTAATGTTGAACACACACACACACACACACACACATATATAGTATTTCAAATGTGTTGTTCTTTGAGGTTCGTTTTAGTCCCCACCCTTCTTATTCTGAGCCACACCTGGCTCGATGTCGTTTCGATCATCATTTGGGATGGCCACACACACACACACACACACATATATATATATATATATATATATATATATATATATATATATATATATATATATATATATATAAATAATAGTTACTGATGAGTCACCACATATCAAGGCCAAAAAACCACTGTTAAATGGTTTCTAGGGAATTCCGTAGGAATTAAACCCGAAATCGAACTTCAATTTTAATTGAAGCCTGACGAGTCCTCACGAGGGTGAGCACTATTAAAGTAAATACTGAAAATCGATACATAACATTACATCTCCTTATAAAATTTTAATGTGTGTGTGCGCGTGTGAGAGACAAACATCTTGCCATTGAGCACTATTGACGTCAATACTGGAACAACAAACAACACTAACAAAAATATATACAGAAACTTATATAGGTGTGTGTATTTATTCACCTATTTATTGAACATTTTTTTTTTTTTTAAGTAAATACCTAAATAGATATACACCTTACTGTATATTTTTGGTAGTATGTGCGTGTACATACACTTGTATATGCACGCGTACACACACAACTCGAGTTGTCTTTGAATAGTAGTAAAATACATAGTGAGTTTATTACCCTCGCTTTCAAGCGCTTCTTCCAACACGGTTGCTATGTATTGTCTCCTATACACACAATATTTTAAACTCTAACGAATCTCCATTGTTATTACCCGTTTGCCTTTCTCTCCCTTTTTACATTGGACTCTAATCTTTCAAGTTTTATGAACTATATATTCGTTTTTATACCATGTTTTCCTACTTGGTTTTAGCAATAATTGTTCAAGTCGAATAGTTTTGTTGTACTCTCCGATAATATTTTAATATTTATCCTTCTCCCCAAGACGATTAATACTTATTATTTCGAAGCACTCTCCTCCTTATTTATTTTTGTAATAATAATTTTTAATATAAAATGTCGATTTTTAATCCGAACAACTTTGTTTCAGCTCTTTTGTTCGAGGTTTGAACATGGCGGATTCCTTCCTTCCTGTTTTATTTATTTATTTTTTTTTTGTTAGTGTTTTTCGTATGAAGAAAATAAATCTTTGCTGCATGTAATTAGATAGCAACACAAATTATTCATATCTCGCCCATTTTATTCTCTTCTCTCCCATGGAAACCCTTTTTATGACGACAAATATTTCCTTTTTTTTTTTTTTTTTTTCGTCGTTTTATTTAAAAAAAAAAGGGGGGGATTAAAATATTTCTCGTTTTGCGTTCGTTCTAAATATAATAAGTACGTCGTCTTTTGTTCGTTGGATTCTTTTTTCTTTTCTCTTCATCTTCGTACATTTTCAACTCTGCATAGCATCTTTTCAGTCTCTGGAGTAAGGGTGCCTACTCTGGAAGTTTACATTGAAGCAAGGGTTGCGCAATCTCTATCGCACCTCCTGAATCTACATTGCTAAGTCTAGTAGCAAGAAGTTCAGGAAGATTGGAAACGGTGCAGGAGGACTGCAGGGATAAGAAGCAGAGAAAGACTGTTATTCTAGAGTTTTCCCTTCTGGTCTAGTTGCCAAGCTCGAGTCTAATTTACTTACTATTTAATCTACAGCTAGAGGGAAGATATATGGGTTCATATTTTTCCCAAGGGTATTCGTGAAAATGATCCAGTAGTCTCGACAGAATTCAAACCTAGATCATCGAGCCCACAGTCTGCGTCTCTGACCATTCGCCACTGTTTTTACTTTTCTTGTCAAAATCACAGAATTTGAAGAAAACCACAAGTTGTTACGTGTGGAAACCGAGTCTTGTTCATTTTCTTGGTTATTTTGTTGATTAGTAGATAAACTCAAAAAAATAAAAAAAAAATAAACACATGGAAAACAATAAAAAAAGAACTTTAGTAATTATCATAATAATTGTATCTTTGCATTTTTAGGAACAGACTAATTCCTATTTTCAGTCACCCAAATTGCGTTTTTAATTTTCTAGTTAAAATATAAGGTATAAAGTATAACTTGAGTTATCGTTCTTCCTTATCTAGTTCCTTTCTCAGTTGGTTTATAAAGATGACGTCTATATTTTTCCGACGTAGTTTTCATTTTTGTGCTTTACCTGGATGATGAAACTAATGTTTTTAATTTATTTTAAAAACAAATTTTAATTAAGACCTGGTTTAATTAATTAAAAAAAAATGCTTGGGATTAATGCCGAACTTTAAATAATTCAGGTAACTGAAATGGGAATTAACCAGAAAACATACCTCCTCCAGACTATAAAATTCTCTGCACGCAGAAAATACTTTAAAACTTTATTTGCATCCTCCCTACCTGTTCTGAAATCTAGATTTTTGAAATTCAGTTTCATTACTAAAGCAAAGCAATAAACTATAAGGTTATAAAAATTAAACATTTTTATTTCTTTATATTCAAGGAGAAGGTTCTGTTAATTGTGTAAATTTATTGTAAAATGAACCAGATACATTTATCAGAATAAATTTGGAGTGGTGAATAGTTAATTTAGTAAGAGGAGTGTGTGTGTGTGTGTATGCATATATGCATACACGCATTAGCAGGGAGACCCGATGTTGCTAAATGAGGGTCAATGAAATACCATCGAAATTGGTGAAATTGACCATTTTTCAATTGCCTGTTCTAGTTGGGGACTCACCACAGTTCACCGGGAGGAAGCTTCACATGTCTTTCCGCAGTGTCCTAGTCCACGATATGTACGTACATTGCACTGTAGAAAACCTACTGTTGATTTTGTAAAATTATGTTTGTATAATGGTTTGAATTAAAGTTTAGTATCATGGTTCAATTGTGTTCTAAACAAACATTTATTTTGAATGCGCCCCTGTCATATCAAACAACCTACTGTTGAATTTTATATGTCGCACTTTTCTGCTTGTGTGGTAATAAAACTTCTTAAATTCACGTGATGTTAGGCTGTATAAAGTGTTAACTTTAGTCAAAATCGCCTGTTCATTTTACTGGGATTTGTTTATCAATATTTATCAAAGCTATTCTGATACAAAACCTATCTAAGCCAGGCACATAAAGTACCTGCGTGTAAAACTGAAAAAAAAATTGGCCCAGCCATTTTCGAGCCCACAGGAAATGAACTTATGTGTGCAAACACATTCGCACACATAAAGTTCGTTTTATATAATAGTAGGGAGACCCAACGTTACTTTGGATTGAATGATGATCAACAAATATTTCACACTCCAATATTTTTGTCATCAAAATTGGTGAAATCGTTCATTTTTCAATCAAATCAATTGATGCTTTTGATTGCTTGCTCTAGTTGAGGACCCATTGCAGTGCACTGGAAGGAAACTTTACATGCTTCCCCACAGTGACTTCGTCAACAATACATTATAGTTTACATTACACTGTAGACAACTTACTCTTGATTTTATAAAATTATTTTTTATATATAATGGCTTTAATTAAAGTTTAAAAGTAGAATGTCAAGTATCATGTTTCGCTTGTGCTTTAAACAGGAACATTCATTTTTAATGAGCCCATCATATCAAAAAACCTACTGTTGATTTTAAGTCGGGCCTTTTGGTTTGTATGGTAATAAAACTTAAATGCACTTGTGATGTTAGGCTGTGTAAGGTGTTAACTTTGGTCAAAATCGCATGTTCCTTCTTTCATCAGATTATTTCAATTACCAATACTTATTGAAGGCATTCCGATACAAAACCTGTCTAAGGATACTGCCAGGCACATAAAATACCTTTGTGTGAAATTTCATAACAGCATTTCTTTTGGTTGTTGTTCAATTCATGGGGCATCCATTTATAAAGTTTTTTTTGTCTTTCAATCTCTCCAGTGGTTGAAAATAGTCATATACGTTATGTCTAAGTCAGAAGCAAGTTCTCAAACAGTTGTGCATGGATTGGCTTTGACTAAGACTCTTAATTGATTGTTGTCAACATCAGATGGCCGACCACTACACTTATCTTCAAGAGACTCTCGTCGCCATCATGACATTTCTTAATTCACTATTGTGTTGTGCATTCAGTAATGGTTCCTGAGCTTTGTTGATGTTGTGAGCTGTTTCAGCAGCTTTTTGGCCTAGCTTGAATTGAAATAAAAAAATTGTGCGAATTTGCTTTTTTTTTCCATCTTGTGTTCAGTGTTCTGAAAAGAAGACCTAATTGTTTTAAAACGATTGTAGTTTAAATAATTACATAGAGCAAAAAACACTCTTTAAAATGATACACAAAGTAAAGGTATTATAACAAAATCTTATTTGAAAATACATTTAAAATCGGTGCAAGTCTATTATTGGGCCGAAAATGAAGTCGGTTACATGGAAAATCTGCAAAAAAACAATATAACGTACGTACTTGTCATTGCATGTACATGTCATATTCCAAAAATCACGTAAATCGATCAAGTAGTTTTTTTTTTATTTAAGAAAATCAAATATTAAAGCACAGTTAATCGAGAATAAGTCGAGCGCCATGTTGGATCGACACTATGTCAGCTAACGCCACCTAACAGCCAAATGCGATCCACGGATCAAAGAAGGGGGAGATAATCGCCTTTTTTTTCATGTCCGCTTAAAGTCTATTTAAAAAAAACTGATTCGGACATGAAATCAGTATTTGAAATTATTAATTTGTTGACTCTTAGGAAAAGAAGTCGTTGTCTTATTTTATCAGTTTATATTTTTTTTTCATTCCAAATAAATAACTGATTCGGACATTTTATTTCAAATAAATAACTGAATCGGACATTCCTAAAAAGGAAAAGAAGTCGTTATTGTTACTTTATTAATTTGTATTTGTAATAGGAAAAAGTTTGTTTTCGGCATTTCAGGAAAAAAAAATAAAAAATAAAAAAATAAATATATATGTCAATTATCTCCCCCTTCTTTGATCCGTAGATCGCATTTGGCTGTTAGGTGGCGTTAGCTGACATAGTGTCGATCCAACATGGCGCTCGACTTATTCTCGATTAACTGTGCTTTAATATTTGATTTTCTTAAATAAAAAAAAAACTACTTGATCGATTTACGTGATTTTTGGAATATGACATGTACATGCAATGACAAGTACGTACGTTATATTGTTTTTTTGCAGATTTTCCATGTAACCGACTTCATTTTCGGCCCAATAATAGACTTGCACCTTAAAATCAATATGAAAAATTCGCAAGAACTTCTCAACCTAATAGGAAATTAAAAATGAATAATGATATAAGGTTCAGGGCTGAAAGTAGGAGTACTTAACTCCTCATTGATCATTAACTGTGCCTGTTGGTATAATACTTACATAAACAAAAAAACATGAGCACATACAGTGAGAACAAAGCAGAAACACTGAACAAAACAAGTTGTTGATTCTTTACAATCATAAAAAGGTACTTCATTTCTCATATATATATATATATATATATATATATATATATATATATATATACACACACACACATGCACCAGAACACAATAGAATTTCAGCCAGATTGGCTCAATACTTTGAGAAAAAGTGGAGCAGATAAAGAGAAATACAAATATATATATATATATATATATATATATATATATATATATTAGTTATTAAAAAGGGAAGACTGAGTTTTTTTAGTATCCATTTGGTATTTGGTAAAAAGGACGGGGGGGGGGGGAAACATTCAATGGAGTTAAAAAAAAAATGTTTCATAAATAAGGGGATAGTCAGCCAACCCGGTTTCGCCCTCACTTTTCAAAGCCAAATTGAGGCCCCCCCCCCCACACACACCTTGTATGGGGAAACTAATTTAAATGGGAATGACTAAAATAAAATCAAACTATTGGAAAGAAAAAAAAAATTGGACTAAAATATATATCGTTATGATAATTATACAATGGAGAGGAAATGCCTTAGAAACTAGTGATATATATATATATATATAAGTTAAAATATATGAATACTAATATATTTGCATAAACGACTTTTTCTTTTATGCAAATATGTTAGTATTCACATTTTGCAGTTTCATTTTGTGCCTGAAATAGCATTTCATAATTATATTGTGCTATTATCTTTCCTCTGATGAGAAGGCATTCTTTGAAACTCTGGAATTTAAGGATTTAGTAATTTTTAATTTAGTATTCCTTATCGGATAAGATTAAAAAAATTTTTTTTTCCTTATATGTATATGTTTTTAAATTTTATTTTCTTATATTTAAGCTCTTCTTCATTTTTGGATAATTGAGCTTTTTCATCTCGGTTTGATAATAAAGAATAAAAAAGGTAACATGATGTGAGCCGAGCACAAAAAGACCTGCAATTCCTTGTTGAATCCTTTTCTGCTAATGGAGCAACAAATTAGTAGAATTTTGATGCATCATAATAACAAACAATTAGTTTATTTGCTTTTTATGTGTTTTGCCATCTTGACTACCTCTTTCTGTATAAAAAGTATCCAAGTATAAAGCAATTATTTTAATATTCAGGTGCCTTAATCATTGGAAATAATGTTCATTAAGACCAAAATAATGAACGATGTGTACTGACAGTGTTGTACAGGGAGAAAGATAAGATGACAGCACCTCCATGTAATACTTATCTTTTAAGTATAGTAAAACACAAAGAATCCCATAAAACTTATGAAATATTTTGAGGGTTTAAGAATGTGTGAATTCCACTAGACTCTTAAGCCTTGGTTGTGCACATAAACTCCTCAATAATATATTTCTCTGCTTGGCATTGTTTGTAGTAGTCCTGGATTTCTATGCTTTTTTTTTTTTTTTTTTTTCCACTTGAGGATAAGGGTTAAATGAGTGTTAGTGTGTAGTAATCGTTTGTAGTGGAAATTTGGTAAATTGGATTACTTAAGGGGATGACTCATCAAGAACTTGTTTATGTTGGACTTGAAGATGACCATATTGTAGTCAGCTGGAAAGGAGGCAAACAGAAGAGAGTTCTAAGAAAGGAGCTTTGTTCATGGAATCCACATTTAGGTTTAGGCACAGATAAAAAGTGGGGAGTTATTGATGTTGGTTTCAGCTAGGTGGGTGTTTTTCATGAAAGTTTGACTGTCTGGGGGGAGGGGTCATAGGTTGGAGCTCAGGCGAGCACTTGCCATGAAAATAATGATAGAGCAGAGACAGGCTCGCAAAATTTCTTCTAAGAGAAAGGGGTATTCCCCTACAAAGTCTATTTGAACTCTGTCAAGGCAGGATAAGAGCTTCTAGTAGTTCCTGCTCAGCTGCTACTGAACTCAAGTAATGCCTTGCTATATTCCCAACACAGACATTCTCAAGGGAGATCTTCCATTGTTGCTCAAGATGAAAAGGAAACTCTTGTAGTTATTACCTATTGGTGCTGACCAGGCTCAACATTGCTTGACTTCGTTGATCTAATGAGAAACATTGTGTAATCCTTATTATGCGTTTCTTCTTTTTTTTTTTTTCTTCTTCTTTGTCAGATTGTTAAATCTACACCTGTAAAGATTTTTATTCATGGATTATGAAAATGTTTTGTTTTGTTTCTATTTATAGCTCTTATTCATCTTGAATACATTAATTTTTTCCCCCAATAATTGTCACTATTTGTCCAATGCAGCCTGTCTGAGAATGAGCTATCTCTGGTGTAGCTTGAAAAGGTTTATCCAATGCCTGATCTATATAATTATGAAATAAGGAGGAGGGGATACTCAGTTATTATTTTTGTCTAAATATATTTTTATTTAAATAATTTAAATCCCTTTTAATTGTAAATATTTCTTTAAATGATGGATATTTAAATTCTTGATTGCTTTTATACTTGAAACATACTGTTATATCATGACTGTGCTAGGAAGAGAAAAAAATATTATTTGTACACTTATATTTTATTTGTAACTATTGTGTTTGAGTTGAATGATTCATTTCATCAAATAAAAAAAAATATTTTTGAGAAAATATTTTTGTCCAAACCTGAAATACTTGTTTCAAAGCTTAAAATTATTAATGAATTATCATTGCTCACAATTATTTTCTTTTTTAAAAAATTATAATATATCCTTATTTATTAATCATCCCTCTATATAACAGATATGTTACCCATTAATTGAATTCATTTGTTTAGCAATTTAACGATTATGATTGCTATAATTGTAGCCACTTAGTAATTTCTCATGAGTATGCCGGTGGTGTGATGGTTACACTTGGTGACTAGATCGCTTACACTAATACTTACAGGAAAGGTATGGATCTATCTTTTGAGCAAAGGTTGAAATAGTATGATAGGCTAGCATATCATTCTTTGGTTGAATAAATAAATGTAGGAGAAAGAAAACTTGAAAATGATCTTTGAATGTGAAACTAATATGTCCATTTCGATAATAGTTATTTAATTTCATACTTAAACTATAGGGACATGACTAGTCACCAATAATCCTTTTGTGTTTTCTTTATGTATATATATTTTATGTAAGCATTAATGTCTCTGCACGTTCATCAGCATGTTTCGGTATTGCTTTACCTCTGAAAAATATTAACCTGGATATATATATATACCCACACATTTTCTTGGTGGTTTTATTGAAGTTTCATTTTATGCAGTTTTCTCAAGTCTTAATTACTCACATTGCCAAACATTTTTTCCTGTATAATGCAAGATGTATCATGCATTTTTTTCATAAAACTGAACAATAATCTTTTTATGATATATTTAGGGTTGAATTATTTTGTACTACTTTCTCATTGCAAGTAATTAAATGCCCTCTTTCCTCTTCAACAAAAATTTCTTTTTTTCTAATTTAAAAACTAATACTTTTAATATCTCAGCCCTGATTATTAGGATATAAAGATTATCCTCATTTTGCTTTTATCAGTTCCTTTATTCTAATCACAAGCATTGAATGGGGTTAATACGTTTTTAGCCAAAGGTCTTTTGCTCCATTTAAATGATCACTTTGCATTGTCATGTTTATCTTATTTTCATAATTTTGTTCAGATTAAATGGAGTAATTTTTGGTCTATAACAATATTTATTATAACTTTCGTACATTTTTGTTTCTATTTATTTTCCTAATTGATTTCAAATGTTAGCTAACAATTTTGTTATTCGTATTATTTGAATTATTCGGATTACCATTCTCATCTTCAGTGTTATTCGCACAACATTTTAGACAATGCAACTTTCGACCTTCTTCAGATGTATCTTGTCAGACCCATGGCTTAGTGAGTAAAGTACTTGGTAAAATTCAGTTTTAAGTTACACTCTTCTGGAGGTTGAAGATTCAATCCTCAGTGCTGGCAACAATCAAAAATAAAATTGGGAATTTACCCCAGTCATGGCTGATGGAACAAGAGCATGCTACCCTCATGGATACAATAAAGGATTCTGTTTGGAATTTTGTGCAGATTCTAGAGTTTGACGATACATGTGAAGAAGGTCGGAAGTTACATCAAATGAAACGATGTGCAAATAAAAATCAAGATGAGGATAGTCCAAATAATGCGAGTAATTTTTAGTCTGTAACGCTATTTCTTGTAACTATCTTTCATAGGTTTTTATTTTAATTTCCTAATTGATTTTAAATGTTAGCTGATGATTTCATTATTGTAATTAAGGTGTACAGCCCCCCCCCCCCCCCCAATGGAGACATTTTTAGTTTACACTGTTAAACATAAACGTAATTTTTTCATATTTTTATAATCTTTTAATTTAGTACACAATCTGTTACAAAATGTAGGGAAAATCACAACTTGGTTAGCATGTGTGCGTGCTTCAAAGGGTCGGTCATATAAAAAATAAGGGGTGAAGGTGATGCCCAGTTTTGGAGTTGGAATTTTTAACAACAGTGTGGAGTTGGAAGTTTTGGCAGCAGGTGTTGAATTTACCAGAGGAATTGTTAGTTTAACCATATGAAAAAAAATCTTTAATTGCAAAAGATACATATTTTTATTGGCATGAGTAAAAGTAGGTTAGCTTAGCCAATTTGTCTTGGTCTTGTCTATATTGAAGGTTTTAAACAAAAATACATGTTTATGTTAGTTGGCTAGTTTTCTCCAAAATGAGAAGCGTAATCCGAACAATACAAATTATCAATCTTTACCTTAATAATTGCAGAACATAAAAAATATTGCATGACTTATTAAAGTGTTTGTATGAAATTAGTCATAAGCATTCATATTTCTCAGTCGCTTATACTGAGAATTGAACCTTTAACTTTCAGGAGAATATCACTATTACAATTGATTTTTTTCCAAGTACTCTAACCACTGTGCCAAGGATCCTTAAAATACAATTGGGAGTTACTTGGGACCTTCAGCCAATCATGGCTGACGGAATGAGCATGCTCTGCCTGTAAAGTAAATAAAGGGTTCCATTAGAAATTCTGTCCAAATTTCCAAGTTCGACAAGATGCACCTGAAGGTCAGAGGTCACATTAACCAAAACCTAAAAATGATACTGAAAATAACAGTGGATTCATTGGACATGAATCCAAATACACAAGAAATAGTGTTAAGCTTCTAATTTTAATACATTTTATTTAGGAACTTCAGTTCAGAGTCTATTAAATTTCTCCCGAGACCTATTCAAATCACTTGTGCACTGTACTCGCTATACATATAATTCATTTAAAATGTTAATAAGTTTTCTGTAACTAATATTTGGTAGCGTTTTTTTTTTCTTTCTTTTTTTACTCTCAAATTTAAATCGAAAGTATGTGAATAACATTCAAAGTATTTAAAAAATGACAATGTAATTATTGGTCTTTGTATTAATGCCATAACTTATTATGGCTGGCTTTTTAAAATCATGTAAATTAGCCATTCCATTTATTATAAATAACAAAATCTGTTTTGAATTACATTTATTTGCATGTACGTAGGTAGTAATGACAGTATTATTATTAACATAGGATAATCATTCTCAGTACCTGAAATAATAAAAAAAAACTGCATATGTGACAAATATGTACTTTTAGACAGGCTCCAAATCTGTTATAAATGTATTTCTGTCTTCCACTACAAAATTAGACATGGCATCAGTTTATAATGGTGGAATATAACCCCTTCCTTTTAAAAAAAAAAAAAATAATAGATAAAAAAAGATTCTTGGGACAGACAAAAAAATTAGCTATAATCGGACCAGTCAACATTCTTTGGTAACGGTGGTAGGCAAAGTAGGACGTAATGCCTGTGAGGATGGTTTCCTGTAACTATACAGAAGTGTGCTTCATTTCGATCCAATAGTGAGGCCAAATCTCCATTATAATAACTTAAATGAAAGTTTTATTTATTGCTTTTCAGTAATAAAGAAATGTGTATTTTATTTAGTTTATTGTTCATGTTACAATTGTTCATGTATTCTAAACTCTAGCATAAAAAATAACACATGTAACCAAATATATAAAACCTATCATATAAATATGAACCGAATGAAAACAGATAATTGCTGCATTATTTATCATTATTGTGAGTGAATGAAGGGCCTTACCTGTACACCAGGAACCAAGAGATAACTGATGTTGATTATACATTCGTCTTTGACTGAATGAATCATTTCATGCACGAGTCTGTCATGTACAAGTCCCCGTTCACTGACTAGGAACTAAATAGTGAAGGTGTGTGAGGACACTTCTTGACTGATATAATCAACAAATTTTTGATTTATAGACTTGAAATTTGGTATATAGGATATTCAGACACATTAAAAATTTTTGATTGGCTTTCATCCAAAAAAAAGGGGTTGCTAAGGGGTCAAAATTGAAAAATTGGTATGTGAGGTGGGGCACATCAGATTTTTATCTGTTTGTCAACTATTTCATCAAAGCGCATGTGTGAATCTTTCAGATGACATTTGTCAAGCTGCCTGATGGTTATCATATTTGACTCGCTGTCTTTAGGTTTTCATCTCAGCTCGAGTATTTTTTACTTACAAGTGAACTGTTTAGAAATAAATACTTGCATGCACATGTCTCGGTTTCTTTTTTTTTTTTTTTTTTTTTTTTTTTTTTTTTTTACTTCATTATTTTTATTTAAAAAGATATTCTTTTTTTAAAAGAATTAGATGTATATCTGATAGTTTTCTATAAAGCGAATCTTCATTTTAGACATGTTTAATTTCATAAGATAACTCAAATAAGTTTTTTTTGTGCACTTGTAAGTATATGGCCTTTTCCTAATTGGTGGTATAAAGAATATTTCTAATTGTTTCAACGTTTTTTATTTTTTCTGTCCTAAAAATTTTGGGGTATTTCACTGGACAATTTCAAGGAATTATATCTTTAGTAAGTGCTTGTTCAGAATTACCCCTATATCAAAGAATAAAGTAAAATCTGTATTGTGTACATACCCATGATGAAAAGAAAATATCAATTCCAAAAATCATGTAAATTGTTCAAGTAGTTTTATTTTTATAAAGAAAATCATTTTTAAGTGAATTCGAGTTTTTCCAATGTTTCTGTGTTAAAAATTGTTTTTCTAAAAGTTTGAATTATTTGGAATTATTTTTCTTGTTTTTTTAAGAGAATGTTGCAACATCATCGCTGTTCATTTGGCCACAAAATTTGGTTTTCTTGTTTTTAAAAATAAAAATAGTTGATCAAATAAAAGTCAAGTACGTCCAAGGATGGAGTACTGCTGCCATATCTGGGTAGGAGCTGCTAAAAACAGCCTATCCTGCCTTGACAGAGTACAAAATAGACTTCGTAGCCTAGTGGGGGATGCCCTGTTCTCTTCCCTGCAACCTCTCTCCTACAGAAGGGACGTTGCGAGCCTGTCATTGTTTTACCGTTATTTCCATGGGAAGTGTTCGTCTGAGCTCCAATCTCTGGTCCCCCCTCGTCAATCTTTCATGAAAAACACCCATCTAACTGAAACCGCTGTCATTAATTTTTCCCACTCTTTATCTGTGCCTAAATCAAAACGTAGATTCCATGAACAAATCTTCTTTCTTAGAAGTGCACGACTGTGGAACTCTTCCGTTTGCCTGTTTCCCACCTGACTACAACTTGGATGTCTTCAAGTCCAACATAAACAAGTTCCTGATGAACCACCCCCTTAAGACACTTTATCAGATCTCCATTACTAACGATTACTACAATATTGTCCCATTAATTACTGTACACGCAATAACCCTTATCCCCAAGTGGCCTCCGGGCCTTGATAAGTGGTGACTTCCATGTAAAAAAAAAAAAAATGTAATTTTTGGAATATATTTTTTTTTCTGTCACAAGTAGGTACAACATACAGATTTTTCTTCATTTTTGTTTTTTAATTTAGGGAAAATTCTAGACAAATAAAAATATTAGCAATAATTAATAGCAATCATAGTATAATGTTTTTGTGAAATTAGTTATGTGCCCAATACATGATTATCACATTTAAATATGATGTTAATTATCTAAAGGTAGCATTCACTGAGATTCTTTGAACGAGCATTTGATTCTTTATCATGTTTTATCGCTAGAAAATACTGATATGCCCAAACAGAATGTGAAAATTTCCCAATTGTTGACTATTTTCAACTCTGATTGTTATTTGAGAATTGCCCAAGATCAATGAAAAGACAAAAAAAATCAATTCTCCATAAATAAGTCATACAAGGACATTCTAAAAAAGTTTTTTTTTTTTTTCTTTTTACATCACTTTGTTGAAGTGTTAAGCATTTTCATATATATATACAATAGCTATAAGGAAACCTTGAGAATAAATTCTGAGGAATGAATGATAATAAAAAAATGTTTTTTTTATATGACCCATACTCCCATTAAGCACAAAATAACAATAAAAACTGGTTATTTGTTTTGTTTTGGCATCTTTTTATATTTTAATCAATAATCTCATTTTGAGTGTTAATAAAAATAAGTGTGCATGTCATACACACACAACTGTTTTGTCATAGTGTACTTTCTTATTATACTCTTGTCACAAAAGTAAAAAAACATTATAACACTAGTATTTTATTACTTCTGCTGTACCCATTACCTGGATGCCACATTTCTTTTATTAGCAGCAATGATTAATACTAAATAGCAATAGTTAATTTTCTTAACAAAGAGCTGAATTCAGCAAGTGGATATATATATATATATATTTTTTTTTTTACACAGTGATCACCACTTATCAAGGCCCGGAAGCCACTCAGGGATAAGGGTTAATATATATATATATATATATATATAAATGTTTTGTTCATTTATCACACCTATATTACTATCAAAATGATTTGCTTATTTAAATCAATAATACAAAATAGTTTTTTGAAATACTGTAAATATAGTAAAGCAAAGACCCAAACACAGCTCTTTATATGTCCTAATTTTCATAACTATTTTTAAATTGTTGATAATAATTAAATGTTTGGTGTTATGAAATTCTGACATTATTGTCATATTTTCCCATCACACACACGTACAGAAATACTTCCAATACTTCAGTTATTAATTAACATCAGCTCACTGATTGATTATTTAGATCAAACAGAGCTGTTATAAAGTAGGTTGTGACTAGTAAAATTAGCACATCATTTATATCAGTTCCAAGAATTCAAACAAAATTTGGTGAACCATCATTTCTAAAACAATTTGAAAATATTTTATTTTTTTTACTTTAGGCGATTCTCAAAAGCCTCTTTATCAGCATCCCCTATAACATCACAGAAAGAAGTCGGCAAGAAAAACCATTTTATATTATTATATCAGGGTGACAAGAAAGTTCTTGCGATTTTTAACTTTTCAATTCAGATGAACATATCTCGGCTCCAACAAAAATTTAATGATCGAAATAAGCATCATGAGAATCGACACATTTTGCCAAGGCAAAACAAGTGTATTTATGCCAGTAATGTAAAAATATTGCGTTCAGATGGCAATGAAGTCGCTGAAGGCGTTTTTGATATCGCTTAGGTTTTTGAAGCATTCTTCCATGAACATTTTTCATCGTTGAGATGCTTGAAAAAGTGGTAGTCGGTAGGCGAAAGGTCTGGAGAGTAAAAGGGATGAGGCTCAAGTTCCATAGCCTAATTCGTTCAACTTCTGCAAGGTCGGTTTAGCAACTGTGGGTGGACATTGTCATTGAGGAGAATTGGACCTTTTCTGTTGACTAATGCTAGGTGTTGCTGTTAAAGTTTTTGATGCATTTCATCAATTTGTTGACAGTACTTCGCCACCGTAATGATTTTGTCTGCATTCAAAAAACTAATGGATGAGACTTGTTACAGACCATCAAACGATCAGCATGATCTTCTTTTGGCACAACTCTGGCTTCTGGAAGTGTTGTCCATCCCATCCATAGCCCTTGAGCCCCTGGAGGGGCATAGGCCATCTACAACTTATTTAGATGATTTTGTAGCGAGGAGTTCTTTTTACAGGGTGAGGGTGTTGGCCCCACGCCCAACCTTCCCAGAAGGTACATACAGCACCTAGTCTTCCCAAATGGTCACCCATCTGGTACTGTTCTAATCTTGAGTGGGTTTTTCACGTTTTGATCTGTTACCTCCAATCTTTTTCAGATGTGTGGGGGCCGGGAGCCTTTCTATCAAGGTCGGGAGCCTTTATGTCGAGGTCGGGAATCCTTGTGTAAGGACCCATGGTGTAGTAAATAAAATACTTGGTAAAATTCAATTTTAAAGTTACACTCTTTTGGAGGCTGAAGGTTCAATTCTCAGTGCAGACGATACTCAAAATACAATTGCAAATTACTTAGGACTTCTACCCAGTTATGGTTGACGGAACTCGAGTATGCTATACCCGAGGATTAAATAAAGGGTTCCATTTTGAAATTCTGTGCAGATTCCTGAGTTCAGCAAAATGATTGCCAAGTTCGGCACAATATACGTAAAGGTTGGAGATTACATTGACTGGAACATGAAAATAACACTAAAAATGAGAACAGTAGTGTGAAAAATCCAAATAATGTGAAGATATTGAAGTTAAAATTGAAGGTAATTTCTCTGTATTTTTGTCCCTTATCGCACGCTGAACTGGTTTGTGATATCCAATATCATAATTAAAATGTCACAGAATAGCAATAGTAATTTGCAAATTAAATTGCATTAAATAGTTAATCAAATAACCCATAACGTGCTCTTTATATACCTAACTTATGATTTAAAAAAATGTTTTGGATTAAGAACAAAATGTCTTACAAAAGTAAAATTTACTCAATTTGCTCCTTTTAGGCACATAATTTAGTTGCTAATGATGAAAATAGCATAAAAATCTTTAATTTTTCTTTTACATTTTTCTCGTTTCATCCACTTCTGATCAATATTTTGTTATATCTTTTTCAAGGTTTTTTTTTTTTTTTTATCATGAACACGTTTCAAAATAATGTGCATATATCTTTAATATATATCAGATCATAGACTATTCTAATATAATTAAACAAATGCTAATTTTTTTTTTCCTATAATGTTTCCCTGACTCACTTCATTTAGTCTCAAGTATTTTCTCAATTGTCCACAATATAATGAATTTATAATTAGGCTGATTTACTTGTTTTAAAGGTAATGTTTAATGCTTACTCAGCAATACAAATAATTAACCTTTGTTCAACTATTTTTTGTTAATTTATTTTTGATTTTTGTATGACCTATATAAATATTCACACAGCAATTGTTTTTTTTTTCTCCTTGACCGGAGGTGGGAGTTGGCTAAAATAAATCAAATTACAATTTAGTCTAAACAACAACAAAAAACTCCTGTAAAAAATGTCTAACTTTGACCAAATTCCTACCTCTCTTCTTGACTAGAAATTTTTAAAAAATTATGGGATTATTTAGTTAAATCAAAAGGAGATGACTTTCAAAAATATTGGCGAAAAAAGTGACCTGTAGAAAAGTGCCCAGTTGAAGTAGCAATACACATGGCCGTTAAAACGCTTTGGATAATCACAGATTTCAAGGGGTTTCTGCTAAAATAGTCATATTTTAAAATCCAAAGCACTTGAAGTCTTCAAAATACCACCGTTTTGTTCAGAAATGAATTTACTTTCAAATGAATTAGTAAATAATAACATACATTATATATTTTTAGAGTTTTAAGCAAATAAAGTGATAAAAATGTGAACATCATAAAACAGCATTTTCGGTAAGATTTTGTAACGACCCCCCTCCTCTGATTTCTAAACATTTGTATCATGTTTCTGTGAAGAATTTTTTTATGAAATTTGGAAATTAGCCAAAAGAGATGTCATTTTTAATAATTTTGAGCGTCTGAAATTCATTTGACAACTCGTTTTTTTGTTGTGTTAAAAAAAGATTTCAAAATGATGAGTATTGAAAATTTCGAAAAAAAATTTCTTCAGACACTCACTATTAAATAAAACAATCTTTTTACTATGTTTATTCGTTAAAAAGATGATTGAACAGTGTTTTCTCTAGTGGTACGTAGCAATTTAAAAACATAATATCCAAAAAAATCGTTATGAATTTGAATCAAGGCTTCTGTAGTATTAGTGATAGTAGCAGCAGCAGCAATAACATGGCGTAAACAGCGTTTTGTTTTTGTTTATTTTTATTTCAAATCGATTTTCTTTTTAATTGAAAATCTGGTTATAAATAAAATTTCTTACATGCTTAGTTAGAGCTATTTTGTTATCAACTATACAAATATTTTTAAAAATTGGGTAGTAGTAAATTTTAAAATATGTTAACAAGTGAAAATGTGAACTATCATTGTTTTGGTTCACGTGTACAAACGGTACACACACTTCTAATTTTCGTCTCTTAAAAAATGTTTTCAGTGAATTATTATTGAATGGAAACTAATCTACCCGATTATTAAAAATAAAATAAAAAATAATCAATATTTAGATATTTGTAGGAGGTGCTCAGTTAAAAAATAAAAACGGTAGGAAAAGACATGAAATGTAATTAAAAATCAAAATAACATTAATTCAAAATTTTTAACAATTTGTCAGCTTTAACAAAAACTTGTTTGTTTTTTTTATATTTAAATAGAATTTAAATACTTGATATTTTTCCAAGCATCATGTTTTCTGTTAGAGGGACGTCACTTTTTTAAATAACATTTATTTTTGTTTGTCATAATTTTTGTGAAGTTTCACAATGGGTATCAAACACCCTCTTAAAAAAAAAAAAACTTGCTTAATTCTATGTCTAATCCTAGGTACGAGTGGCAAGCCTCCTCCTAAAACCTTTAGCCTTAACAATAACGCTAAGTACAAGTGGCAGAGGCTCCCCACTAAACAAACTTCCTCCCCACAAACAAACTTTTATGCTTATGGGCTCTGTGAGCCCATAAGCATAAAAAAAAGCATAAAAAATGTTTAAAGAAAGTGCACATGATTAATCTCCCATAAAAAAATAAATTCGTCAACTGTCCTAAAACAATAGGATTGTCTTGAAATGGTGAATTATTTTAAATTTATGTGAAACCAACCCCCACTCTAAATTCTAAAATTGTTTTTGTTTTGTTTCTATCAAGTCTTCAGGATGTTCACACATAATTTTCCTTAGCCCTATCATTAACCAAAGTCAGAGTGCCAACCTCCCCACCTTCTCATAATTGCGCAAAGACCTTAAAACCATGCATAAACACCTTTTAGAAAACAAACAAACAAAAAATACCCAGGATTTATCTATCATAGGAAAAGGGGGAGGGGGTAACTGCCCTAAAACGCTCGAATGATTCAAAATGGGAAATCATTTTACATTAAATTCTAAAATAATTTTTGTTTATCTTTTTAAAGTTTTTCAAGTTGTTCACATGTAATTGTCTATAAAGGTAGAATCACATATTTTGGAGAGGTGGTCAGATGGTGGAGGGGTAGCAGAAGGTATTAATCTACAATAATACCAAAGAAATATTGCAATATATTCATTTTTAACCAATCCTAGATTTTGATTTCAGTTTTTGGCACATAAAATGCATTACAACTAAACTTTGAGTTCTCTAACTTCTTTTCTTTTAATGAATACATGGCATTTTTAAGCAATCGCAGCATATTTATGTGCATTTACTGCAGATTATTTGGAAACAATTAATTTCTGGAGATTTTCAGTAGCATATTCAGATTCCTTGCACAAAAATACACTTATATGGCAAATTTCATTGCTTAGTGTTGTTCTAACAAAGATATAGCATTTTTACTGAAAAAGTAGTGCAAAAAATGTGACAAAATGCATATGGTTTTAAAGAGGGGAAAATATCCAAACACGCAGGGCATAAAAATAGTTGTAACTTCCTTGATTTTAATTGGATTTTAAAAATTTAAAAAGATTCTTTCTTAGCTTATCAAGCTCTTTCTATATATACCAATATTGAAATATTTTAAGCCATTTAAATTTTTTCATGTGTATTGCTAGTTGAAGGTGAAGATATGAATGTGTTTAGCCGATTTTTCGGTATTTGTCGTCTGAAAGGTCGAACTTCAAAACGATACTGATCTTGGTAAAATCTGTCGCCTCTGTCGAAAGTTTTAGGCAGACATGCGTACATTTATATATTGGTAACTAAAAATTTTTGTCCCAAACCGATTAAAAAGCTTGCCCTATCTCTGAATACCCTTTATGTAAAATTTTAAATGTTTAGACCAGAAATTGTCTGAGTAATTTGGTAGACCGCAGAGGTCAAATCTTTTAAACTTTGGCCCCTATTATGACCCCTAAACATTTGTTTTGGACTCAAATCAAGTTATTAAGCTAGATCCATATCCAAGGAACTTATATCTAAAATTTCAAGTGTTTAGACCGAAAACTGTCGGAGGAGTTTGGTAGAGTTCTCAAAGGTCAAATCGTTAAACTTTGACCCCTTAACAGCCAAATTTCTGGCCGAAAACCCATCACAAAGATTTTCCCAAATCTCAGTACCCTGTATATAAAATTTCACGTCTGTAGACTGAAAATTGACAGTTATTGCGGTGGAAAATGTACAGAGACACACACAGACACGTTCACTTTTATATATATATAGATATGCCGTTTTGAAAATATATATAGTAAAATAACTTCTGCCCCCACCACCACCACCAAAAATGTTTCCTTATTTTCTGGTTATTTTTTATTTTTATTTTTTTTTTATTAGTTTTCATTTATTATCATATATGTTGTCTCTATTCTCTATTTAAAATATAGGTAATGTGAAGTTTATCACAAATCTTGTTGAAATTGATATCATTTTGCATTAAATTTGAAGTAACTTCAACACTAATGGCCTTGAGCTTCATTTCTTTGTTGAGTTTGGTTATAAAACCAAATGGTGAAAAATTTATTGTAGAAATCGATTTCTTATAATAGATTATGAAATAACATAATTAATTTTTCAATTCCATATATCTTATTAATAAAGGAGTGAGTGTGTTCAGATGACATGTTTTCTGACTGGAAAGCTAATCTGTATAGTTCACATATTGGTTACCATGTCAACCACACACAAAAAAAACTTAAAAAACAATGAATATATTGACTAATTTTGATTTTTAAAAAATTAATAAAATAAAAGCAAATATAGTTATAACTCTGCACTATTTTTATTCCAAAATACTTCTACTACAAATTTTAAACTATAAAATAATGAAAATGATTTTTTTTATTTTTTATTAACCATTTAGGCACTTTATTTACAAAAAAAAAAAAAAACAGGGGGTAATCGAATAGTAGTTGAACAGATTTTCTATGTTGAGGATAATAATAGCATTGGGATTATTGATGATGCATACTTTTTATGCATATGAAATTATTATATATTCAATATACTTTTAAAATATATAAATCAGTCTAATTTGCATTGTTGATAGTGGCCATCTTGAATTCATAGTGTGGTTATTCAGTTCACCTATGTATATTTATTCAATAAAGGACAGAGGACTTTTTATTTCCGTAAGGCTATATTTTGTCAAATCTGAAAATCATTTTTAGCCAAGAAACATAAGTCATCTGCAGACGGCTATTTCAATGTGATTAGACATGTAGCAAGTATGTCCATGCCAAATGTTTAGCTTGTTAACAATGGACAAAAGTTAGTCTTTTGACTTGGAATGAGTGCTTTATTCGAAATTGATGGTTAAATATGGTTACATTTGTGTTTAATTTTACATAGAATACTAATTTTTATTAATCCCTAACTGTGCAACGAATGGATACCACAATACTTAATTCACTGCACCTCATAACAAGGATCCATACCACATTTCAGCTAGATCAGTTCAGACTTTTCCAAGAAAAAGTGAAAAAGACATATATTAAGAGAAATTTAATATAACAACGTTAAGCCTGGTCAGTACTAAAATGGATGATTGTTTGGGAATTCCAGGTGCTGCATGTATGTGCTCCCTGCTTTTTTTGTTTCCAGTCATTTAGCACTTCTTGCTACTGGACTCAAGCAGTGCCAATTCAGGAGAGGTATGGTTGGTGATTGCGCAACCCTTGTCTTACAATTACATAGCCATTGTTTCTTGAGACTGAACAGAGGCATCATCAATGTAGATAGGTTTTGGAATTTAGTGTATTTCAGTTGATATTGACTAAATGTAAAAATTAATTTTACAGGTACCGATATATCCAATGGTGAGGAGGTTGCAATTAAGTTAGAATGTGTGAAAACCAAGCACCCTCAGCTTCACATCGAAAGTAAAATCTACCGAATGATGCAAGGTGGAGGTAAGTGTCATGATTTTTTGCTTAGTTATTTTAAATTAAATGTATCTTCCTAGATTTGTCTAGGATACTTTTTAGTTTGTATATATCCCCACTGCTTTAAAATGAAGTTTTTCCTTTAATTTCTTTAAATTCTTCAATGAAGGAATATATGTTAAAAAGAATCTACTACTGAATGCACCGTACAATGGTGGTTAAAGAAATTTTGTGGCGTCGACATGAGTCTTGAAGATGATGAGCATAATAGTCAGCATTAGATGTTGACAACAATCAATTTGGAGCCTTAGTCAAAGCCACTTCACGCACAACTGTCCAAGAACTTGCTTCTGAATTAGACGTAACTTATACAATGATTTCCAACCACTTGAGAGAGATTGAAAAGACAAAAACTTTATAAATGGGTTCCTCATGAATTAAACAGCCAAACGAAATGCTGTTATGAAGTGTCATCTTCCCTTCTTTTACGCAACAAGAATGACTTGTTTCTCAACCAGGTTGTGACTTGTAATGAAAAGTAGGTTCTTTACGACAACTGATGATGCTCAGCTTGATGGTTAGATGCACACAAAGCTCTACGATACTTCCAGAAGTTGCACCAAAAGAAGGTCATGCTGTTTGATGGTTTGCCATCGGTCTCATCCATTAGTTTTTTAAATGCAAAATCATTATGGCAGCAAAGTACTGTTAACAAATGTATGAAATGCATCTGAAAATTCGACAGAAAATTAAAATGTCAGTTTTAATAAGAATGAAAGCAATTATGCTTTATGCCTATGTTTAAAATTCATGCAATTAACTTTCGAAATCCTATTAGAAAAATAATAATCTGCTAAAAACAAATGAAAAAATCCATAGTTAAAAAGTGCTACTTTTAAATGAATGGCATTCTCTTTTCAAGCCAGTTTATATTTGAGGGTTGGTGTTGATTTCAAGTTTTGTCTACCCAAATAAATGTGCTAACATAGAATTGGTTTGTAAGAATCATAATGAAAATATAAAATATCATTGTTTCCAGTGTTTATCAGAAAATAATTATCTTTTTGTAACTATAATTTTCTAATTTTCTCAAAATTGATTCATTAGCTTTTTATAGAATTTTACATGAATGCAGAAAATCAAGGCAGATTTTTTTAGATTTGTTCCCAAGGTGTTTGAAATGCTAGTATTCTGCCAATTTTTTTAAAACATAATTCCTCATTTGGTTTTCACTCAAAATCCATTAAAAGTTGATATTAATACTACTTTGCATGAAACAAGTATTGCACTCATTCATGGAAGGTTAGATGATATGCTTTTTAACCTTGGTAAACAATCACCTAGAAATGGTATCTCTATAAAAAAAACACGGGTCCTAATCACCACACTGGATTGGTGTCAGGAAGGGTATCTTATCTCAACTAAGGAGATGACTTCCAAAGAAAGTTTTTTGTATTTCATATAATGGAGTTTAAATAATGACCTGGTCAGGTCATAGGTTAGTTTGAAGTCATTTTCTTAGTCATCAAACACATGTCGGCATGTAAAATGGACATTACACTGATGAATATATTTAGTCTCAATTATTCAGAGGGTGCACATTAAAAAAAAAAATTTTTTTTTTACTTTCTTAAAAAATTTTTTTTATTGTGTTTTACACAATATGTATATTTTCGGTTGTATCTCTAAAATCTTTTCTTTCTGGTTGCATGTGATGTTTATTAAAATTATATTCCAACCGACGCAATAGTTTACATATCATTTTGTTATCTTGATGTACAGAGGGGCTGTTGGTGTTGCTTGCTTATCAATCGGTTGATAAAATATTTAGTATTAACTCTGTATCTACCTGACGTTGCATAGAAATCTTTTCACTTTCATTTTTATTCTGCTTATTGCTTCTCCCCTTTTATTATCTTTTTTCTTAAGTTCTTGTAAGAAAATATTTACATTTTTAGAAATAAAAATAATTCAGTAAAGTAATAGCTCTTTACAAAAAATGCTTTTGCAATAAAATCGATAAGTAATCTTATGAAGTGTTGAAATTTAAATATGACAAATATTTCCAATCAGGATGGGTAAAATTAATTCTCTAAACAGAACAGTTTTGCACCTTTTTATAAAGATTAAAGTCAAGATATAATACAACTAGAATCATGTTTTTTTTATTAGAATCCATTACATGATTTTGACATTTAAAAATGTCTAAAATTTAAGTCTAAAGACAAAATTGAAATTATGGAATCTTACTTGATTGGTGTCTGATGACAACAGATGAAATTTGATGCAAATCTGAAATATTTGAATTTTTAAATGAAGGTTCTATTCACAATGTGCTTCTTAGAGCCCCTTATAAAAATACTCTAAAGAAACTAGACTTTTAAGGAATATTAATTTGTGTCTAATATTTGTTAAAATTTCACAAATATCTGAATTTTCTATGAAAGGTTTCCACCCCCTCTTTGCCTTCTTTGCTTAAAACTAAACTAAATATAACCGATATTACCCACTTTCATGCCTAATAGCGGTGCTCCTAAATGATCAATTAAATGGTTTAGAAGTTTGTCTTATACACATGAATATATATACATGTACACATACATAACTTTATAGACGTAGAGATGATAGGAATATTCGGAATGAGGAACTCGGTCTCCCTGCACCTAGTATTGAATTCCATGATGTATTGTTATCAAAAGATGTCCCCATGCTCAACAAATCGTTTCAATCTTTTATAACATTTTGGTGGATTTTTCAAAATAAATCTTTTGATAGGATTTAAAAAAATTTTGTTCTGTTTGCTGCAATTTTTTTTTTTTTTTTTAATTAATATTTGATTAATAATAAGTAAAAAAAAAAAAAAATCATTTGATATGTAATTATCTGTTAGATTGCCATAAAAATATACACATACAAAGTTTTCACATATATATTATTATATTATAATAATACAAATAACCAATCCTCATCTCAAAAATTCAGAAATGTCAAAGTTTTCACATAATTTTATAAATACACATTTGATGGTGATATTTTAGTTTTTATTATTTACCACAAATTCTGTTAATCTATAATATAATCTCACCTGTTTGTATGTATGTATGTATGTATGTATGTCTGCCTAAAATTTTCGACAGAGGCGACGGATTTTCACAAGATTGGTATCGTTTTGAAGCTCAACCCTTCGGACGACAAATATAAAAAAAAATGGCCCAAAACATTAATTCCTTCACCCTCAACTGGGCACTTTTCTACAGGGAGAAGTCGCTTTTTTCACTTATATTTTTGAAAATCATCCCTGCTTTTCGATTGTCTAGGCTTAATTTAAACCTACGTCACTTCGCGGTACGAGTTTGAGTCTGTCTGCCTACTACCACATTTTCTTTTTTTTCTTTTTTCTTTCTCCACACACACCTCCAAACACCCAGGCTAGTATTAATTTAAAAAAGAAAAATTGTTTTTAATTGCATGTGTTTAATTCTTATAATCACATTGACACACTGGTTCCTGTTAGATCACCAAAGTTAACTGACTTTAAGCCTGGTCAGTATTAAAATAGGTGACCATTTGGTAATACCAGGTGCTGTATGTGCTTTGAAGGCTAGAGAGGGATGGGCAACACCAGGCTATTCTTGCTTATGACACTATGCATGAAATAATGCAGTGCTCCCTATAATCTCCAGAGGATTAAGACTCCTCCATACAATTCTTAAGCCACTCCTCTGCAGTATCAATTACATATTAATAATCTTAGAACCTACAATTTCCTCTTAGTTATTGGTAAAATGGTAATTTGTGTTCACCTATTTGTATACAATTAACCATTGACAATAAATGTTATGTTTAGGCATTAAATGGTCCAAAAAGGGGTGAATATGTTGTAAACTTAATAAACATATGATAGTTTGTAATCTCTTAACAAAAGATTTTGTGCTGATTTTCCTTTCCTTTGCTTTTCTTTTCAGTTGGCATTCCGACCATAAAATGGTGCGGTGCTGAGGGAGATTACAATGTGATGGTGATGGAACTTCTCGGCCCAAGTCTAGAGGACCTGTTCAATTTCTGCTCAAGAAAATTCAGTCTCAAAACTGTACTGTTGCTTGCAGACCAACTGGTAAGTTTGTTTCTATCAAATTAGCCTTATTTCCAATCTTTGGTTGTATATGACATGTTATTACTATCTAAAAACATTTAAATATTTGTTTTCAAAAATGTCTTTGGGTTATGAGCAACTATTAGGGCTATCGGTATTGTCTAAGTACATGTGTATGAAAATAGATTTTATTTTTTTAACTTCCTCCCCAACTGCCTCAAATATCATAGAAAGAAAAGAAAAAAATCAGTTGACCTAAATTCAAAGTACTACTTGGAACAAACAAATATTTGATTGCAGCATATTTTTATATAATAATTGGACTGAACTAATCTTTTAATTCAATAATTTTTCATTTTACTAAAGTATCATATGCTTAAAAATTGCTCAAATAGTTTTATTTTCTTATCCATTCGAACAAATTAAAAATGAAGTATGAGAAAATTATTGAATTAAAACCAAAAGAAATGGCAAGTATTTTCTCTGTAACAATGGCCTCTTTATAATGGTTAACTGGGTTCATGCTGAATCTGAACATATAAGTTTTGTAAGTATATCTTGTGTACTGCAAACTATTACGTCTGTATATGGGTTTCTTTTGATTGGATTGCGCCATTATTCACTTGTCAACATATGTAGGAAGTGGAATGTTGAATTAGAGTTCATCACTTTCACTAATATTTATTAACTGTCGCTGCTCTTATTTTGTCTTCTAGTCCTCATATTCTATGAGCGATGTGTCTGATAAAGAGAGAAATTACTGTTTTCTGGGTAGAAATCTATCCATATTATCGTTGGCTAGTTTTTGGCCTTGAAGTATTATTTATTTTTCTGAAGCTCCTTACATCAAGTTGCTTCATGACTTGTCTAGAGCGATTTTCATAAAAAATAAACAAACTAATACCCTTGAGAAAGGCATGAATCCAGATATCATCCATCCTGCTATGGATTAAATAGTAGGGTAGACTAGACTCTGAAGACTTTGATTGTATAAGTAGTTCAGAAGATGGAAAACTCTGAAAGAACATCAGTTTCTTCTTATGCCGGCATCGTTTCCAACCATCCTGAATCTCTCCTTTCTACTGGACAGTGGACATGGGCAATGCCGATTCAGGAGAGGTGCAGTTGGAATTGTGTAACCCTTGCTTCACTATAGACTCCCTGCAAGGCTTCCCTACAGGAGATATCAATTGTTTCTCAAGACTATAAGGAAACATAACACTTTATTTATTTACTTTTTTTTTTTTCCGTTTTTCCATTTAATCTAAATGTTTTTTTCTGTTTCTTTTCTAGATCAGTCGGATTGAATATATTCACTCAAAAAATTTCATCCATCGAGATGTAAAACCCGATAATTTTCTTATGGGATTAGGCAAAAAAGGAAATTTAGTTTATATTATTGACTTTGGACTTGCAAAAAAGTACAGAGATGCAAGGACACATCTACATATTCCTTATCGAGAAAATAAAAATCTTACTGGAACGGCAAGATACGCTAGTATAAACACACATCTAGGAATAGGTGAGTATTTATTTATAAAAAAAAAATTTATTAAAAGAAATTTTATATTAATGTTTAAATGAATGACTAAACTTTGACTTCCATACAAAGATTTGGAATAATTTAAGCATATGACATTAAAAAGTAGATTTCCTGTACACAATTTTCTTTAAAATAACGGCTTTACAGGTTTTTAACAATGCTGAATAAAAAAATCTCTTAAATTTTGCAGAGACAATTGGTTTTCGTGTATGTGTATATATATAGAGAGAGAGAGAAAGAGAGAGAGAGAGCTGTATTATGCACTGTAATTCACTGGTTACCATCCACCTCATCATATTAAGAACAGCTTTCAGAATATACACCCCATTTGAGTGGGGGGGGTGAATATTTGCCCGCAAATAGTATAAAAAAAATGGTGCGGGCAGTGTCAGTCACATATAAATGGATTTGTTTCTGCTAGGCGGCAGTGTCGGTCGCAGAAAAGTAGATTTGTTTATCATGTGTGCGTACAAACAGGGCGGCCAATAAATTACTGAGCATAATACAGGTCTTTATATCTCAAAAACTACTTGTCTCTGCAAAATTTAAATGAGATTTTCTTATTCAGTATAGTCAAAAACCTGTAACAGTCATCATTGTAGAAGTAGACCTAATGTCAAAATTTATCTTTTTTGGTCCCCTGACAAAGGGAGGGTGAACCTATAAATTCACCCGTATCCGTTCATCTGTTCGCACTTTTCTCAATAACTACGCCTTGGAATTTTTAAAAATGTTGCATAATCATTAAACATGATATGAGTAAAAAAAAAAAAAGTAACAGAATGGATTTTTCTGGAAAACTCCGGTTGCCCACCCCCCTCTCCCTGGGGTGCCTTTCGGGTTAAAATGGCTAAAATTGATACTTTTGTGTTTGTTAAAAAAAATTGAATTCTTATAAAACTTTCTGAAAAGTTGTAACTAACTGATTTCTATATAATTTTGTTTGTCTATACTTCGTGATAACTCTTGGGTGTGCCCCAGGGGCTCTTTTAGGGCTAATAAAAACACTCCACTTTTGGGACTATTTTACCATATTTTCTGTGTATGTCTATTTAGCAGTTCTGCATGATGCTGAACTCAAATTTAAATATGTTAAGGCCTTGGAGACTTTT
The DNA here is from genome assembly GCF_053919585.1 of Euprymna scolopes. Taxonomy (NCBI): domain Eukaryota; kingdom Metazoa; phylum Mollusca; class Cephalopoda; order Sepiida; family Sepiolidae; genus Euprymna; species Euprymna scolopes. The sequence goes on along the minus strand of NC_136491.1, from coordinate 45,315,771 downwards.
GGGGCTAAATGGGGAGCGGGGGCAATGCTGAACTTAGTCAGTTTTTTTATGCCTCGTTCACTGTCCACTCACGGGGGACCATGCATGTTTCACTAGTTTTTTTTTTTTTATAAACAATACAAAGTTTACCAAACCACCTTTTTTTAAGACTTATCCTACATTTTTACATTCTTTTCTCATCAAAATATTGTCTTCACAAGTATTGAGAACATAAACATATTAACCATACATTTTGTCTTTTTTGCATTTATACAAACTTTGCCATAGCAATGCGTGCCAGTTACAGCTAGTATATAAATAAATGCAAGTTCCTATCTGTAATTTTATGGTTATGTTGTATTCCTGAATTAATATAAATAGGGTTTATTTCTTTGTCTGTTGCATAAAGGTTTGAATTGACCTCCTTAATTAGCGTACTTGGATTTGAGTTAAAGGTGACTTGCATTCCAGTGTTCAAATCATGCAACCAGTTTTAAGTTATTTTAATGAATAGATGCAAAAAGTTTGTTTTTTTTCATTTATGATTACTATACTACAATCAATTGTGTATACACAAAACCAATTCACCTTTACATTTAAGGCTCGCTTTCACAAATATCCGTGGGCTTAGAGGTAATCTAGATGATGTAGAGTCTTACCTTTTAGTAAACTCCCTGGATATCTTCGGATTAAGTGAAACAAACTTACTCTTCAATCCCCTCTAACTACTTTAACATGACAGGATACCTCCCACTTTGTGTAAGGACTCTGATAAATATATGCATGGGCTTGGATTATATCCATAGCAACCTTCCTTTAACTAGAGAGAAAAGTCTTGAATCGGATAACCAGGCTTTTACATGCTTTCGACTAACATTTCATCACTGCATTAGTTACTTATATTTTCTCTATCGTTCTCCCTCAAGTCAAGATTGTACACTAATCTATCATGTCTCTGATATTATAGATGCAGCACTCTCCTTAGATAGTAACATCTAAATACATGTGTTTGATGACTTTAATGTCCACCATAAAAATTGGCTTGGTTTCTCAGGTTACACAGATGCAGCTGGACGCTCTACTTATAGCGTCTCTATAGCCCATTCCCTCCCAGACAGTAATGTTCCCAACCTGCCTACCAGATTGTGAACCTCGCTTCTGGACCTATTTCTCACCACTGTACCTGAGGATTGTGTGACTAATGCTCACAGTACACTTGAAAATGCAGACCATATAGTGATATTAGTTAACATCACATTTAAATCCCAACAGCAAGCTGAAGAACCATGGCTCAAAACAACAAGATACTACAAAATAGCTGACTGGGAAGCCATTAGAGAACACCTCCGAAATGCCCCATGGACCAATGTCTTCTCTCTTCCTGCTGAACAGTGTACCAATAAGACAACTGAATGGTGCAAAGCAAGCAATGAAGCACATGTTCCCACACAGAAGTTATTATAGACCCCCCCCCCCACTGCAGATTACCATTGCACAAAGACAGCATGCATTCTGTCGGTTTGTACGTCATAAGTCAAATACAAATAGGCAAAAATTTGTAGGTGCTAGAAATTATTGTAAGAGTGAAATAACAACAGCCAAAAGAAAGCATGCTGAAATAATCAGGGAATGCATTAATTCGCAAAAGATAGGAACTCGTGATTTCTGGAAAATCTATAATAGTGTAGTGAATAAACGGCAATCAGTAATTCCCCCACTGAACAACAACTAGAAGGTTGCATACACAGCAATGAAGAAGCGGAACTGCTTGCCTGGCGATTCGCCTCCAACTCCACCTTAGAGCCAACAGACAACTCCCTCCCAAATTTCCCTATGCAAACTGAAGCCACATTAGTTGTTGTAAAAATCACCCCATCTCATGTCCACGATATCATAACAAAACTTAGACACCTCAAACGCATGTGGGTCTGATTTCATCTCTGCTATACTAATTAAGAAATGTTCAGCCGAGCTAGCCTCCATACATTCCAAGCTCTATAATAAATGCCTTGCTGAATCTTGCTTCCCTAATAGCTGGAAGATGGCCTCTGTGGTACTAGTGTGCAAGAGGTGAAAGAATAGACCCTCTCAATTATCGCCCCGTTAGTCTCCTCCCACTCTTCGCTAAAATCTTTGATCTTAATTAATCAAGCACTAGTTCACCACCTTACAAAACAAATCTTCTCTCTGACAAACAGTATGGATTTAGGCAATGTTGTTCTACTGCAGATATTTTAAGTCATCTCTGAATGCATTTACCATGTAGTGGATAAGGCGGGTAAAGCCAGGTCTGTAGCCCTTGATATATCCAAGGCCTATGACAGTCTGGCATAAAGGGCTGCTAATGAATACTAAATCATACGTTATAACTGAACATATACTAAATATAATTAGATCCTTCTTAAACAATAGAAGCATACAGGTTGTCATTGACGGACGTACATCCAAGCAGCATAACATTAATGCGGGAGTGCCTCGGGTCGATCCTTGTACCATTATTATTCCTGATATTCATAAACGACCTTCCTGATAATATTGTGTCAGAGATGGGTATATTTGCTGATGATACAACGCCGTATAATATGCATGAGGGAAGAACAGATGTACATAAATCTAAGACAATGGCAGAATCATTAGAAAATGACCTCCAGACTATAGTGGAATGGGCCACAAATGGATGGTAACATTTAATGCTAGTAAAACTAAGCTGGTCTCCTTTAACAATTATAAGGCGCCTCTCCAACCTCTTATATCCATGAAAAATAGCACCCTACCTGAGAATTCTTCCTTCAAACTCTTCAGCCTAACATTTGCGGGCAATATGAACTGGAACAAATACATAGCAGACATTGCAAAGTCTGCTGCAAAGAAGGTGAGTTCCCTCTATCAAGCTAGAAGACTACTCACGTCTTGGTGAAGTGATTTTCATTTAACCAAGAAAATATACGTTTACATTGTTTAACAATTATTAAAAATAAATTTGTTCAACTTAGACATAAATCTCTAATTATTTTGGAGAGAAAGGGATAGGGTTATTTATGGTCATACAATTTTGACAACAAATTTTTGTGAGAGTCAATAGTCCTACTTTTTTTCAAAATACCTTGAACTGACTCTATACTAGACATTTTTATCAAAATGCCATTTACTCTGGCTTAATCCTTACGTACTTTGTAAAGTTTACTTGTGTGTATTTGTTACCTGTTGCTATTCATGGAATCTCAAATTTCATAAAGATAATCTCCCTGGCTGTTAAAGGCATTAATATCTTTGGTAAATCCTGATATGGTTTGCACATGACCAATTTTCCTTAAAATGCTGATAAGTGTGTTTTGTGGATCTACATCTCAATCCTATTATAGAAATGATGCAGGGCTAGATTACTTATTGGCATAAACAGAGCAGATCTTATTTAGTTCCAACTTTCTGTTAAATTGGAGGAAGGGCTACAGGGAACCCTGTTTCAGCAACAGTTTAAAAGCCTTAGTTTTTATTGCCTCATTACTTAAAACCATACACTATTTTTGTAGCACTAACATTTTAAAATAAAACAAAAGAAACTTACTGCATGTATGCATTAATTAATCTTGACTAAAACGTTCACTCTTCTGAAAATCATGTTAAATTTAAAAACTTATATATGTAATAAAGTCAGCCCCCGTACGGCACAATCACGTTGACACACCGGTTCTCGCCAGATCAACGTTGAACCTGGCCAGTAACAGATGGGTGACCATTTGAGAAGGCTAGGCGCTGTGTGTATCTTCTGGGAAGGTTGGGCGTGGGGCCAGCACCCTCACTCTGTAAAAAGAACACCTCGCTACAAAAACTTCTACAAAAGGTTATAGATGGCCTATGCCCCTCCAGGGGCTCAAGGGCTATGGAAAGTCAGCCCCCCCCCCCCTCAGAAGACATTTATGTAAGACACATGCTTTTGTAGCACTGTCATTATTATTTTAACCATACAATTGTCTATTAGAAACTATACATTTTCATTAGATAAAGAGCACTCTCTACCTACACTTTTCTGCAACATGTTTTGATTAGTTAAAGTTTCTTTTATACTTTCACAGTGTCTAATTCTTGTATTCTCATTCATCAAAATAAATGATTAACAGAATTTCATTTATCAAACACTAATTGCCATTTGTCATTCTAAATTCTTTTAAGATAAGGAATCATTAGGTATTTATTAATTTTTTAACAAAAGATATAAAGCACAGATTTAAACAGGAGGATCAAAATTTTTGTTTCATTTTTTATTCAAAACTAGCATGACCTGTGCACTGATCTTGCCCAGTGGAAAGATGGCGCAAAGCCAGAATAGATTCATTGAAAAAAAAAAACGCTCCACCCCCTCAAAAACAAAACTATAATTATATCTAAAATGTACAAAAAGTGTGCATAACAGCAAAGAAAAAAACAAAACAAAACAAAAAAAAGACTTGTGCATGAACCCCCACCCCACATCACCCTACTCCAATACAGGAAAGTTATAAAAAAGAAAAGAAAATGTAAACGTAGGAATATTACAATCAATCCTAAAACTATTGGTTCTGAATATAATTTAATAAAGGAGAAATCCTTCCAGACTGAGTTATTTTATGTTTTTTATACATTCGTCGTTAAGTCAAGAAATGATACCTGTGAATAAAGGAAATGGAAAAAAGCATGTTAATCAATCCTAAAAACATTATCTGATGTGTTTCAATAATTGAGAAATCCTTCCAGACGGAGACCTTTTTGCTTTTTTCTATGAGGTGGTCTAGAAGTTAAGAAATTAAACCCCGCTAATAAAGTGGAATGTAAACAACAACAACAATAACAACCGTAAGACTAATAATAAACAATGAATGAGTGTAGTCCATAATATTTAGAAGAATAATAATAGTAATAATTGAATAAAAAGTATATTACTAATAAGTATACTATTAATACTGCTACGAATACAACCGATTGAGAATGAAAAAAAGTTGGGAAATTGAAACTCTCAGAACATTAAAATCGGAAAGCTGAAATAACTGAAATGTGTAAATTAAAAATTGTAAAGCACCAAAATATCACCGAAACCTGTGTTTATTATTTAGTTTTAATTGAATTTTAAGCTTTTAAATTGCCAAGCTAAACATAATTCCCAAAGTAAAGAATTGAGAAAATTGCAGAGTACGGGCTGTGGCAAAACAATAACTATATTGGAGAGAAACCCATTCCTAATATGGTGAAGCATAGTATGTTGAAAGGAAAAAAAAAAAGGTATTCTGTACCTGCAATCAAAAAAGCATATAGCAAAAGATACCAGTAAAAGATGAGTTACTTGGAAAATCCTAAAATTTTCTTATTTGCTGTCAATGTGTTCAAGCGAATTGTTGGCCATTCATAGATAGAAAGTAGCTGAAACAAATGGTTGGTTAGTGCTTGTGTCTTGGTCACTATTTGCCCATATAAAGAAAGGCTAGATAAAAAATTAAAGCTTATGAAACAATAAGTCATCAGACTGTGTGAATGGGCTTGGATTGTCTTAGATGTAGCTGGCAAAAATATTGGCCTGATTATTCAGCAGGAAAGAAATGGCCAAATTTGTTTTGTGTGTTGGCTGATGCCATCTGGTTTAGTGTTTAATCGTTTGAAAAATACTATAAAACCAATATTCTCGTAACCTGAGAAACAAGCGGACAGCCAATGAAATTGGCTGGAGTTTGTGGAATGAGTGATCATTTTTTAAAAAAATAAAAACAGAACTAATGTCAAATCTATTTGCAGAAGAAGCAAACATAAATAGCTCTGTTTGAAAAAGATGTGGCAAATGTATTAAATGTTCCCAGTCACTTTGAGGAGAGGGAAGAGTAAGAAATAATGAGTAATTATAGTGCTACCACCTGTGAAGATATGTGAATGAAAGTTATTCTCTGAAGAATTAATATAATAATTTATGATAACAAATAAAAGCAACTAGTAATCGCAAAACCCATATTAGATAATGGCTAGAGGGGGGGGGGGGGCATAATGAATTTTTCTGTGGCATCTGTATTTGCAAAGCTATGTCTTTTTTGAAGAGCATAAAAATAGTTATTTTATTAATATAAAGGAAAAAATAGAACTTTTGTTTCATGTCTTTTTTTGTGGAGTAGGGGTCCGTCCTGCTCTGGTTTCAAATCTTTTACCATCAAAAATAATACTAGAAAAAAAAATGTTATTTTGGATTAACCCATTCAAATCTGGTTAGGCAGGCTACTTAAAGGTGATTTTACAAAGTAAATGTAATTTTTTGTTGTATATAGAAATACAACCGGAAGAGAATTTCATAAACGTTAAAGTCATTCGTAATTTAGTGAAAGACCAAGGAAAATTTTCGTAGATTTGTTAGTAATTGTTTCTAAAGTAGTGAGTCATTTCTAAGAATAGCAATTTTTATTTATTCTTTTGAATAATACTGATGTGGGTGGGTGGGTGGGTGTGTGTGTGTGTGTGTGTGCGCACTTTTTTTTTTTTATATATAATATATAAAAAAATAAAACTAAATGAACAACACAGTACATAGGTTGACAGTTATCTCTACAAAAACATAAATATAATAATTTTAATTTTATTCCATTTACTGCGGATGACATATTTACTGCAGTATAACCATAAACCATTACCGGTCCATACAAATGGCAAAAGATTTGAAACGCCTACCAGTTAATATTTTTCCTCAAAATAACAGAATACAGTTACACATTAGATCACTTTATAGAAGTTTTGACTAATTAAGTAAGAAACTAACACTACTTATTAAATAATTACTATTGAAAAATAATAGTAAATCACTTGATTTGTCTTCCTTCTCAACACTTACATATTTCCAATTTTTGCATTGATAGCCTTGTAATACTTCTCTATGAACATATCACATGCATTGCACTAAGCAAACTTCTTCCTAAGCAAAACTGGCATTGGGCTGACTATTTCCCTAGAGGAGTTCATAATTAAAGGATATTCTAATTTAACATTGAAATCTGATCCCTAAGATTGCTATAGGCATGGAATATGTGCTTGCATTAGAGATGGCTTTCCATGTGATAGACATCTCCAAAGAAGACCCTAAACTTCACTTGCTTACACCACTGCATTTATATTTGCCCTCTATCGCCTCCATAACAGTAGAGTTACTATTTTTAAGAGCATATTTGAGAAAATTGACCACATCCTATCTGCTCATCCTCTGGCTAATGTCCATATCTGTGGAGACTTCAATGTTCACAATGTGGAATGGTTAGCCCATTCAAACAAGACAGATGAGGGTGGGGGGTTCCGTTACAATTTCTCCATTGTTTATGACCTAACTCAGATTGTTTGCAGACTCAACCATGTGCCTGACACTGATGGTCAGTATGCAAATCTCCTAGACCTTTTTCTCACAATTTTCCCTGAGCTATGTTCATCTCCACTGGAATCTTCCGACTACTCGGTTGTCTCGGTTACGGTAAAAACAAAATGTAATAAGTCCTCCGATATACCTCTCCATCGTACAGTATATCGATACTCTATGGCTGACTGGCATAGCTTGCGTACATTTATATCACATCTACCTTCCATGTTTGAAAAGAATTTGTCTTCTATAGTATCAGACCTGACAGAATGGTTAATTGTAGATATAGACCATTTCATACCCTCCAAAAATTTCCAGCAAAAACCTAACAGCCAGCTGTGGTTCTCTCCAGAATGTGTTGCTGCCATTGTGCACAGAAATCACTATTTCCATTGCTTCCAGTGTAATAGATGTACTGAGACTAAAGCCACCTTCAGGACTGCCAGTGACCACTGTAAAAGAGTAATAAAGAATGCAAGAGAATTGTATGCTCAGTTCGTCAAGTCCAAAGTAGCTGAGCAGCAGCTTGGTTCCCACCAGTTTTGGCAAATACCAAACAGGGTTCTCAATAGAAGTGTCTGTGCTCTATTCCAACCATCATCAATGGACCTGAAGTAATCTCTTCAGCATCAGAGGAAGCCAAACTCTTTGCCAAGAACTTTGCAGCTAATTCTACCCTATGCGATCAGACCTTTCCTATTTCCTCCTCTATCTGAAAACACGCTATGCGACATACAAATATCAGTGCATGATGTTGCCAAGCTAATCAAAATCCTCAATTCCAGTAAAGCAACTGTTCCTGACAGCATTCCTATTATAGTGCTCAAAAAGCTTCAACCAGAATTAGCTCCCATACTTACAAAGCTGTTTAAGTGTTGTCTTAAGGAGAATTGCTTCCCAAGACCACAGAAAACCTTGTCAATATGTCCAGTATTTTAAAATTCTGGTAATCGGTCATCTCCCTCTCAATACAAACCAATCAGTCTCCTGTGCGTTAATGAGTAAGTTGCTGGAATCTGTGTTAGAGAAGTAGTTAACCACTTCAGCAAAAATAACCTCCTTTGTGATATGCAACATGGTTTCTGTTCTGCTAGATCTACAGCAGATGTGTTAACAGTTATATTTCATAGGATTAGTGAATCTCTCGACGGAGGCTTCCTTTCTAGGGCAATTGCGCTTGACATATCAAAGGCCTTTAATAAGGTATGGCATAAAGGTCTACTTTTACTTTAAGATCATTTGTAGACATTTCTGCTGATGACACTACCATCTATGGCAACACTTCAAAGGCTATAAACAGTAAGTTCTCTCTGATTCTCTCTCCTGATTTTGAGCACATGGTTCAATGAGAAAAGAGGTGGCTGGTTAATTTTAATGCATCTAAAACCAAGCTTCTATCTTTACATCATAAATGCTCTGATCCTCGTCTGCCATCAATTGAACTAAATGACTTATCTTGAGGAGACTCCATAGACAAGCCCGTTCCACAGCAGACATCCTCACTGTAATCTCTGAACGTATATACCATTCACTGGACAAAGCGGGGGAGGGCAGAGCGGTAGCTCTAGATATATCTAAGGCTTTTGACAGGGTATGGCATGAGGATCTCCTCAGGAAAATCAGATCATACGGTATCACTGGTAGAATACTTAACATAATTAAATCCTTCTTAGATAAGAGAAAAATCCAGGTTGTCCTCGACGGTCATACATCTAAACAATATGATATAAATGTGGGAGTGCCCCAGGGTTCTATCCTTGGACCTCTATTGTTCCTGATATTCATAAATGACCTCCCCGACAAAATTTCCTCTGAGATGGGTATATATGCTGATGACACTACACTCTATAACAGGCACGACAGGAAGACGAATGAACACATTTCTAAAGAAATGGCAGAAACACAAGAGGAAGACCTCCAAACTGGTTGGTCACGTCCAATGCCGTCAAGACTAAACTAGTTTCATTCAATAATTACAAAAAACCCTCTCTACCATCTATAGCAATGGCTAACGACTCTTTATCTGAGAGTCCATCTTTCAAACTCCTTGGCCTAACGTTCACAGGAAACATGAGTTGGAACAATTACATTGAAGGCATTGCCAGGGCCGCTGCAAGAAAAGTGGGCTCTCTTTACCGTGCTAGACAACTACTAACACCCGAAAGTATCCTGTACCTTTATAAGGCCACCATTCGCCCATGTATGGAGTACTGCTGTCACATTTGGGCTGGTGCATCTGCTACTAGTCTCTCGCTCCTTGACAAGGTTTAAAAGAGAGTCACAAACCTGATAGGCCCTGAACTGGCATCTAAGCTTCAGCCTCTGTCCCATCGACGAAATGTTGCATCCTTCTGCCTGTTCTACAAGGATTTTAGTGGTGAATGCTCTGACGAACTGCAATCACTTGTGCCCCCACGACGTGAGCACACTCGACAAACCCGACAGGCTGCTAAATTCTACCCCCACATTGTAGAGATCCCTAGATGTAAAAGATCTTTCTACTCCAATAGTTTCTTCCCCAGAACCGCTAGACTTTGGAATTCCATTCCAGGTCCCTGCTTCCCCAACAGTATTGACGTGCAGAAGTTCAAGTGTAACATGAACCGACACCTTGCTGCCGAAATCCCTACATAGTACCCCAGTAGTTGTTGCCCCTGATAGTAGCCCCCTACACCAAAGTGACAATTTGCCCTGTTTGGGGTGAAAATGTAATAAAAAAAAAATGTTTTACAAGCTTCTGAGTCTGACCTTTATTCCTAATCTGAGATGGCACACATACATCAAATCCGTTGCCAAGGCTGCTGGAAAAATGGTGGGATCGTTCTACTACTCCAGTAGATATCTCACTGCTGATGAAATTCTCTACCTGTATAAGAGCCAAGTATGTCCAAGGATGAAGTACTATTGTCACATCTAGGTTAGAAGCGGCTTATCCTGCCTTGACTTGAATTCAAAATAGACTTTGTAGCCTAGTGGGGGATGTTTTTCTCTTCCCTGCAACCTCTTTCTCTCAGAAGAGATGTTGCAAGTCTATCTCTGCTTTATTGTTATTTTCATTGCAAGTGATCGTCTGAGCTCCAATCTATTGTCCCCCCTGCCCTAGCTGAAACAATTATCAATAATTTCCCCCACTCTTTATATGTGCCTAAACCTAAATGTAAATTCCATATCACCACCGATTAAAGACAAAGCTATGGATGCCTGGTGCTGGCAATAAGTCTAAGAGTTGCAAAAAATGTTTGTAAACATGATGTAGGTAGATGAGAAGACTCTTGTAATATCAATTTCTTTTTTTTTAAATCTGTTCAGCTAGATTGAAAAGGAATTACTTTTCATTCCAGCAAGCTACATTAACTTGTTTTGATTTTTTTGTTTGTTTGTTTTGTTTTTTTATTTCAATAATCTAAACTTCTGTCAGGAGTGCATACAATCTAAAAAAGGATTTTAAATCACTTCTGTCTTATTTATTTCCCCATAAAATAACATGAGTAGTTAATAGCTTAGCACTTAATAGATTGTTGTTTTAAGAGATATAATTGGACTGCACATTTAGTTTTAATGCTTTTCTGTTTTGAAAACCATGCTTGTCATTTTAATTTCTTCTCTGATGGCCATGTATTATATTGCTTTCAATCTTTTTTTTTTTTTTTTTTGTCACTTTGAACAGATTCTTTTATTTCGGATACATTTCATTCATTAGGATTAAAATAAAAGGTTTAAAATTATCAAACTTGTTGAATTTTTTGGCCTTTGGGCTAAGATCACAATGTAGTATCTGTTCTGATGCTACGTTTCACTTTTTCTGTCCTTGATCAATGGGAGAGAAATCCTTCCAGACTAAAACAATTTTTAAGGGGTTTTTTTCCTATCTAGAGTGTCCCTTTTTGGGGAGCTGGATTTTTCCCACATGTAAAACCGACCTTGTGTCTAACTCTGCTCTCAAGGGGAGGCAAAGTAAATAGAAACAACATTGCTTATGCTAAATATAGTTCAAATCCTATCACATCAATTGTAGTCATTTGAGCACTAGTGCTAGATGGTGATGAAGAGACACTGGCACTATGTAGTCAACACACTCCATTCGTATCACCACTTTCACTAGGTCTGTTAGCAATCTTTAATGGTTCATCCTGTAAGTACCTGATAAAAAAATAAAACAGATAAAACAACTATTATTCCATGAATCGTTTTCAGTAGGTGTTGCATATAAAGTCTTTATTTGCTTCATTAGAAATAAAGTTTGGGGAAAATGACTGAAATGCAGCTGCCCATACGCAATGTATTGATATGCAAAAAAAACATTGGGATGTTAAGTGGTGTTGATCTTGCTTACCTCTCTCTCCCATATTGTTACGACGTATCCCAGTCCTACTGGGGACGGTAGAGATGGGTGACGTAACGAAATATATAAAAAAAATAAAGTTTCCCAGGTTCCTTGATAATGCGTTGTTATGGGAATGGGACAACCGTCCCGAAGACAACAATAAAATGAAATGTACTGGACAACGAAATCATATAAGAAATAACGAGGACAAATATCGTTGAAAAATTAAACTTTTATTTATATAAAAAAAAAAAAAAAAAATTCAATTCAAGGAAAGAAAATTAAATATGCCTAACTAAATGAAATGATTTAATGAATTCAAATTCTACCGAGAGAAAAATATATTAACAGTCAATGTTCACATAAAACAAGAAATCGTCTGTTCAATTAGATACAGGTTCTAGGGTAAGAGATGTTGGAGAAATGAAAGTTTTGATTGAAAAACTGACTTGATATCCTTTGAAATGCGACCTTTCTTTCGTCTCTTTTCTTTTTTATACATATTTCTTTCCTGTAAATTATTTATATTTGATTACGCGTGCGCAGGTTAATTTTCATATTTTTGTCCTTCGGATTATTTGTTTCATTATGCGCGTGTGTGTTAATTGCTCCAAGTATTGTTTCCGAAGCTCATCGAAGCCCTTGATTTATAGTAAAAGTTTCACTGCTCCTTGATTCCTTCCTTCGCTGGGTTTATTCTTTTATTCAGTCAGTATTCTAACTTTGACCGCTGATCATCGGCTGGTGTCGTTGATATTTACCTCCGCAACGCCGCTACCACGTCGTCGTCGTCGTGGTCGCCGGCTTCGCCAACCCGACCTTCGCTGACTTACGTCTTGTCGCTTTGAAGCGCGAAGCTTCACTGCCTGTTGACAACTTTTTTCAGGGCCCTCTCTCTATATACGATCTACCCCTCTCTTTCTCTACACAGTTTCTTTCTCTTATTTCTCTCTATCTTTCTTTTCTCTTTCCTTTTACACTTTTTGTTCACAGTATCTGCCTCTCCCTTCTCCTCCTGTTCGCAGGCCTCCTCTTCCCCTTTTTTCTTCTGTTTTGTTTACAAAATGTGACCGAGCAGACGTGAATTGAATCCTTTTGGCGCGAAAAATGATACAGTGAATAAAATATACTGAAAATATATCTCCTCTCGGCTAAAAATCAATAAAATAATTTATTATACATTTTAATAAATGTATCACAATATATAAATATATACACACACACGCACACACACTAGAGAGAGCAGTCTTACTTTCTCTCTTTAAGCTCTTATGTAAATATTTCTTTTTAGCTAGCTATATTAGTTTAATTTAAATGACCTTTCTTAAAATGAATGAACATACTTAAGGTTTTTGTAGTTTATTCTTTATTTTATTACATAATTGCTGATTGATTGATCATTACAAATTTTGGAACACACTTACTAGGCATAAGGGTAAAATAATGCAAGCTATATTTAGTTCAATTTAGTTTCATACAAAGAAGACAAAGAGGGAGAGGATGTCCTTTATGAAAATACAGATATCTCCGATTTAAACATTTTTAACTTGATTTTAGACATCAATTAATAAATATTTGGTGCTTATGTAATTTTGGTATCACACTATTTAAAAATTTTTTTTTATATAGGTTAAATTCAAGTTTCATTATATTTTTTTTTTTTTATTAAATAGTTAGGTGGAAGCACAAAATAGTAAGAAAACACCCCGCTCCCCATGTTAAGAATGGCTTTCGAAATATTATTTCAGCATGGGACCAAAAATACATAAGTACCAAATATTCTCCCAATTTCCATTTCTTTGAAATATTTTTCAGGGTTTTTAGAGGACATAATATGAGCACAACGCCTATATTTTAGAATTCAAATATTTCAGATATGCACTGAATTTGATCCATTGTCATTGGACATAAGTTAAGCAAGATCCCTAAATTTCGTTTTCTTCTGAAGACCCCTTAAGTTTAAGTCTTTAAATTTTAGACATTTTCTAGCAGCCAAATCATATGAAGTTTGATTCAAAATTGAAATAAGGATTCTAGACTTTAAGTTCAGTAGCATTATATGTTGATTTTAATCTTTGTAAGGAGATATAAAGAGGTGTGCAAATCACTTCTGTTCAGGTAATTTTTATCTATACTGTAATGTGTATTCTTCTAGTGTGTGTGTGTGTGTGTGTGGACCTGGAGTCATGTCTGTGTGACTGTTCACATAAACTATCCCATGACTTAATTTTCTCTGCTTTAATAGATTATATCACTCTTTCAGCATTTATAACACCATGAAATATCTCTTTTTCAATGTCCTCCTTTTGTGATGTCATAGATTCGCCTGAAGACAAAAAAATCATTCAAGATAACAAGCAACATTCATAGATTTTCTGATTATTCTTCACAATGGCACATTACATCTACTTTTTTATACAGTAAAACCTCAAGATATGGTGGCCCTAGGATACGTTTTTTTCAGGTTACAATGTGGAATACAATGTTTTTCTGACCCTTGGTTATCATATTTGCCCCACCTTACTGTTATTTATAATGTCATTTGATTATATACATGTGTATTATATACTATACTGTATTTTATTACTAATTTTTAATGCCGTATCTAAAAAAATATATATAAACAAAATCTCTGTTTTTAAATTATACAAATAATGGCTCCAGTCTCAGTTTTTCTCAGTTTTTTTTACCTTATGAAAAATACTTTCTCTTCATTTTATTTCAAGTTTTGTATTTTTAATCTAACTTTTAATCTTATTATGTAAACAATTTATATAACGCAACTGACTGTAACTGATTGTCTTCAATTCACTGCAACAGATTTAATTCTATTGAAACTAAAATGTCATCGCCATTAATAGAATACAATTAATTGTATTGTTTCTTAGACTTTTTGTTTTTCCATTTGACAACGATTATCTTTGTATTATTCTGCAATTAAAATCTTTACACGGCTAATTAAATTTCCAACCATCCAAGCCAGTTTCACAAATTTTGATAGCTTTAATGCAAAGGAATTCTATACAACTCATTTTACATGAGACAACACGTGGTATATGCTTTTCTTTTAGACAAAATTCTTGAAGAATTTTAAATTATCTTTTTCTGTTTGAATACCACTGTATGTATGCTTGTAAACTCTTTTCAAACATAAAATTTAAGCACATTTCCTTCATGATTCAGGGCAGGCTTTTCAATCTATGTTCACTCTGCCAGGTTGCATAGGATAGTGAAACATGGACTTCAAAGTTTTCTGATCTGTAACCATCATTCCGTGGTTAAGACGATGAGTGAGTGCAAACTAGAATAAAACCTCTCATCAATTCTGCTTTATCAGAAATTTGATATTGGTGAGATTACAGATGCCATGCCACCTCTTGCATAAACTCCATAATATGTCTGAATATCCTGGATACTATAGAGCATAGTAGCTCAAGTGTGTAAGAAGTGATTTTGAACTAGAACTGCACGCCCATGGAACTGTTTTCCATTTTCCTGGTTTCCAGCTAACTACAATATGTTTGTCTTCAAGTCCAATGTAAACAAGTTCTTAATAAGTGGTGATGCCTATGTAAAAAAAAAAAATAAATAAATAAACTGCATGGAAAGCAGAGAAAGATCCCATAAATAGTGGTTTTATAATAAACTTGGTATTAATGAGAGTACGGATGCTTTATGTTTTAGTGTCTCGAGTGATTCAGCAATGTACAGCTTACCATCTCTTGCCTCAACTCTATGACAAGTTTAGATATCTCAGACACTAGAGAGTGTGATAGACTGAGAAAAGGAATGTTGTGTTTTAAAATAAATTATATAAGTGATCATATCATGATTAGGTGGATGAGCAGCAGTAAATTGAGAGAAAAATTCTCATCAATTGTGCTTTATCAAAAATTTAGTATTGGTGAGATTAGATGCCTTACGCACTTCGTGTCTTGGATAGTTTGGTTATATACAGCATGTCAGCTTTTGCATTAACTCCATAAACCGAGGAAGATGTGCTTTGAGTAGTAAGAAGTGATATAACTGCATGCAGCCTGGCTGATGTCAGCTCTTTGAACTTGACTTCATGGATGGGTGTAAGATGTTAGCTAGTGTTGTCTACCTTGGATTCTAAAACACTTGCAGCACCTTAAAAATCAAAACTGATTGAAGGCCAAAATGTATTTTTGCTTAACAAATTAAACCCGTTATTTTAAACAAAAGAAAAGTATTATGGTATAAGCCGAAAAATACATACCTCCATCTAAAATGTTTTATCAATAAGTTTTTTTAAAACTGAACTTTACTTCCCCCCCCCCCAGTGGGAAAGAAGCATATCTTTTCATGATGCCACCTCCTCCCACTGAAACATCCAAGTTTTTAAATTTAGAAACAAGACGGTATTTAATATAACCCCCAACCTCCGTCTGAAATTACCAAGTGATAATTTATTAAATTTTGAAAAAAAAATAAAAATTCAAATTATATTGGACAAACAAAATAAAAGGTACTTATGCTGAATCTGGACCATGCTGAAATAATATTATTTAGAAACCCATTTTTTACATGAAAGGTTGTGGCATTGTTAACTAGTCTGTATTTGGCCTAAGGACAAAACAATTTTTCATAAATAAATTTATTACAAAAAAATAAATAATAGAATCTTTTTCAATAAGCAATTTGAAATATATTTTTAATTAAATATAACTTAATTATTTCGTATATTATTAAAATCCTTTTTCTGTGAACACTTTTTCAAAATTTCTGATGAGGAAGGTTTTTTTTTTTGTTTTTTTTTTTTTGTTTTTTTTAATTATCTTACACTATCAAAAAATATCACATGACCTTAATTTTCCAAAGCCGGAAATTTGAGACTATTCAAATATACCAGTACTGATTATTAAAAAAAAAAGAAAAAAAAAAAAAAAAAGCTGAGAATACTCCTCTCCTTACATAGCTTCACTCAAATATATATGTTTTTTTATTATTTAAATAAACTTTTTATCACCAACTCAAAGTATTCATCCTATGAACAGTGTTACAACATTCCTTTTTTTTTTTCTTTTTTTTATTTGATAACTAGCAGTTCAGCCTGGCTTTGCTCGGGCTCTATGTACTGTTCATAACTTTATGTGCATATTCATGTCCAGGTAACCTATATCTAAAATTTCAAGTTTGCGGAGGAATTTGTAAAGGTCAACCCATTCAACTTTGACCTCTTGGCAGCCAAATTTTCACCCCAAAACCGATTAAAAAGCTTGCCCTATGTCTCAATACACTTTATGTAAAATTTCAAATGTTTAGACCAAAAATTGGCTGAGTAATTTAGTAGAGACTGCAGAGGTCAAATTCTTCTTTAACTTTGCGCCCAATTTTGATCTCTTGACGTTTATTGTTTTGGGCTCAAATCAATGAAAGTTTGATCCATGTCGAAGGAACCTACATCTAAAATTTCAAGTGTTTAGATCCAAAATTGGTGGGGGAGTTTGGTAGAGTTTTCAATGGTCAAATCGTTGAACTTTGATCCCTTGGCAGTCAACTTTCTGGCCGAAAACTGATTAAAAAGATTTTTTCCAAATCTCAATACTCCTTATGTCAAATCTCGAGTCTGTAGACTGAAAATTGACAGATTAATTTGGTAGGGAAATGTACACACACACAATTTCACTTTTATAGATATATAGTTAGGTTTTAATTTTCTGAATTTATTAAATTATTCTCATTAAAATATTTACTATTTAATAACAAAATTTGATCCTGTATTTTTTTTTCTTAATTTTAATATGTTCCCTTTAAATCATAAAGGTTTTTTTTTTTTTTTTTTTTTTTTTTTTTTTTTATGCTTGACAAATAATTTGTAGCAAATATGTGTATATAAATTTCACACAAATGTACTTTGTGTCTGGGAGTGTTTGTAGACAGGTATCATAAATCGAAAAAAAATCTGATTAAAGAAGGAACAGTCCAATTTTGACCAAAGTTAACATCCTTATACAGCATAATATCACAAGTGCATTTAGAAGTTTTATCACTGTATAAGCAGAAGAACATATAAAAATCATCAGTAGGGTCTTTAATAAGACAAGGGCGTGTGCAAAATGAATGTTTCTGTTGAGAGCACAATTGAACCATGATACTTGACTTTAATAAAAATCAACATTAGCTTTTCTACAATGCAGTGTAGACTATACTGTATTGTGGATTATCATTGTGAAGAGGAATGTGAAGCTTCTTCCTGATACACCATAGTGTATCCCTGATTACAGCGGGCAATCAATCGATTTGATTAAAAAATAATAAAAAAGGACAATTTTACCAATTTTTAAATAAATAAAAGTATTGGAAGTGTGGAACATTTATTGATTCTCATCCAATCCTGGCCAACGCCGGGTTTCCTTGACAAGAAGGCCACAATCTTATAAGCAAATATGTATTATTTGAACTAATGGATATAACTTTGACCTTTTTAGTTACATTTTGCCTAACTGAGGATTTATCAAAAATTTTGAAAGGAACCATTTATTTAATCGATGGTGTTAGATTTTGTTCCATCAATCATAACTGGGTTGAAGTTCTAAGCAATTTTAATTTTATTCTTAGTTGGTATTGCCTGTAGTAAAGATTGAACCTTTGACCTCCAGAGAACTGTTCCTTAAAATTGATTATTACTTAACACCTTTATTGCGCCACATGTCCCAAGTTGGCAAGATGCATATGAAAAAGGTCAGAGGTTACATTGACAAAAATATTGCAAGAATAACATCCAAGTGAGAATCGTAGTGTGAAAAATAGTTCATAATAATGTAAGTTATTGAAGATTAGATAATTTTCAGGATTGGATGTAAACATCTTGCCTAAGGATGCCTGAGATAATTCTGGAAAAGAGTTTGGGAATTCTTTATAGCATTAAATAAGTATTATTTAAATTCGGGTAATAAGTATAAGAAACTCTGTTCAGTCTCAAGCGACAATGGATCTCTCTCATTAGGGTGTCTGAATGGGGGCGGAGTATAGTGAAGCAAGAACTGCACAATTTATAACTGCATCTTGCCTTAATCTAGTGGCAAGCCAAGAAAAACTGAAAACAATGCCATAAGTACAGAAAGACGGCTATTTCAGAAGTTTCCCTTCTAGTAGCAATACACATCCAAAAATTGAAATAGTTTAAAATATTTCGATAATGGCATATATAAAAAGAGCTTGATGAGCTAAGAATCTTTTTTAATTTTTAAAAATCTGATTAAAAATAAGGAAATTATGACTATTTTTGTGCCTCACATGTTTGGATATTTTCCTTTTTAAGACATCTGCATTTCGTCAACCTAAAATTGAATTAAAATTCATTTTATGTAAAAGAAACTGAAAAATAAATCTAGGACTGTTTAAAAATGAATATATTGCAATATTTCTTTAGTATTATTATTATCCCCCCACCATACAACTACCTCTCCAAAATATGTGATTCTACCTTTTTAGGTAATTATGTGTGAACACCCTGAAAATTTTTAATGATAGATAAACAGAAATTATTTTCGAATTTAATGTATAATGCTTTAGAATTTTGAGTAATTCTAGTGTTTTAGAGCAGTTAACCATTTTTATTTATTTATTTTTTTTTTTTTGCATTTTTTTTTTCTTTTCTAAAAATGATTGTGTGATTTTAAGAGGGTCTTTATGCAATTATGGGAGAATGAGGTTACCATTCTGACTTAACTTGTAGGTAGGACTAAAGGATATTATGTGTGAACATCCTGGAGACTTGATAGAAATAAAACAAAAACAATTTTAGAATTTAGAGTGGGAGCTGGTTTCACATAAATTTAATGCAAAATAATTCACCATTTTGAGACCATTCTAGCGTTTAAGGACAGTTGACCAATTTATTTTTATGGGAGAAAAATAATGTTCTTTAAGGAAAGATCTGTTATATATATATTTTTTTTTTTAGACTAGACACTTATCTGTAGCTTACAGAGTAATTTTGTTTGGCGGGGAGTTTGCCACTCCTTATTGTTATTTTAAGGGCTAAAGAATGCTTTTGCCACTCATACCTAGGGATAGAGGTAGGATTAAAGGATTAAAAAAAATTTTTTTTAAGAGTTTGACACCCATATTATGGTTAGTGGTTTATAATTATTAACTTTTGAAAAGGTTATGCCTTAGATTTGGAACATCAAATTACTTTTAAATATGTAAACTTACGTAAATGAGGGATGTGAAATTTTACAAGAATTTAGACAGACAAAAATAAATTTTATTTGAAACCAGTGACGTCATTCTAGCAGAAAATGTGATATTTGGAAAGTATAAAGTATATTTTTTTTTTTTTCTATCAAAAAAACATTTTGCTAAAGCTGACAAATCGTTCACAAATTTTGAATGAATTTGATTTTTATTTTCAATTAAATTTTTTGTCTTTTTTTTCTACCGAGTGACACATTATTTCCTTAACATTTCCAGTTTAAGACGTTTATTACTTAACTTCACTAAAAACTGAGTGCCCCCATACAAATATATATATATATATATATATTTTTTTTTTTTTATGATAATTTGGTAGATTAGTGTTCATTCGATAATAATTAGTAATACGCACACAGAAAAAACTCTTTGGATAATCAGATTTCAAGGTAGTTCTACTAAAATAGCCATATTTTTTTAAACCAAAGCACTTCAAGTCTTCAAATTATTACTGTTTTGTTTGGAAATGAATATACTTTCAAATGAATTAAAATATATAATGTACATTCATATTTATTAAGAGTTTTAAGCAAATAAAGAGATAAAAATGTGAACGTCATAAATTGGCGTTTTCAGTAAGGTTTTGTAATGACCCCCTCTGATTTCTAAAGGCCCGTACCATGATTGTATGAAGAATTTTGTTCATGAAATTTGGGAAACAATCAGAAAAGGTGTTAATCTTAATACTTTCAAGTATTTTTGACCATTTCTTTTTTTGTCGTGTTAAAAATAAGACTTTAATACGACTAGTATAGAACATTTTGAAAAAAAATTTCTTCGAACTCCCACTAGTAAGTAAATCAATCTTTTTACTATCTATCAATTAAAAGTATTATTGTATGTTGAGTAGGACCGCGGTAATTGATAATAATTTAAAAGGACCTACCTGAAAAAAAAATGTTTCTATTTTTCGAGTTTGGACAAATGTAGTATTAGTAGCAGCTGAGGTATTAGCGATAGCACAGTGTTCTTTAATTTTTATTCAAGAATGAATTAAGAAAAACATGAAAATATGAATATAAATGTTTTTATATGTTTAATTAGAGCTATTTTGTTATCAGAATAACATTAGTTTTGAACTATTCGGTTTTCAGAATGTATAATAACAATTATATTGTTGTTTTTTTTTTTTTTTTGACAACTTTTTCGAATCTTCGAAATTTCGTAACACAGCTTCTTATTAAATTAAAACTAACTCAAATCATTCTTGAAATTTTAAAAGCAGTTAGAAAATACATTCAACTACGATTAGGAAGCTTTTTATTTTTTTTATTTTATTTTTTTTTTTTTGTACTTGTTAAGCGAAATGTATTTTTACGATCTGCTCCAGTGTAGTATAAACGGCCTATGGAATAAACACCTTCAACCTCGAAAATAGAAATCAATAAATTTATGGAATTTGGTGCTTGTGCATTTATTGAACCGTGTTATTTTTAAATAGTATTTTCAAGTTAAATTAAAGTTTTACAATATTTTTATTTTATTAATTTAACTGAAAGTACAGAATAGTTACAAAACACCCTCCTCTCCCCATGTTAAGAATGGCTTTCGAAATAATAGCGTTATTTCAGTAGGGTTCAGTAAGTGCACAAGTACCTGGAATTTTCTTCGAAATTTCGTAACACAGCTTCTTATTAAATTAAAACTAAATATAACATTTGCTGACTTATTTACCTCTCAAATACACACACACACACACACACACACACACACACACTAATATATATATATATATATATATATATATATATATATATAAAAAACTTTCTGTAAGATATTTATTTGAAATGGAAACGGCATTTTGCAGTTAAGACAACAAAACAAAAATGAAGTAATGGTTCATATTCCAATCCACAGAGTTGTCAAAAAGTTCAAAAGTTCAAGTTGTCAAAAACAAATGTTATCAAAGGCAAGATAAGTTATTTTTCTACCTAACTGGATACTTTTTTAGTTTTTTTTTTTTTTTTTTTTTTTTAATGTAAAATGTTTATTCGGTTCGAAAAAAAGTAGTGTTGAGCGAGCGCTACCGAAGAACAAGAAAAATGGCCGCAATGTCTCTTTTCATTTTTAAAGTCTCAACAAAGATTTAAAAATAAGAAATGAAACAAAATGAGGAATGAAATTCACCCAATAAATGTCACGGTAACATTTATTAGGTGGATTTAATTCACCATTTTGCTTTATTTCTTATTTTGAAGTGATTATCAAGACTTAAAAAATGTAAATAGAAATTGCGGCCATATTTTCTTTTCGGGTAGCGCTGAATATTACCTAGTTTTCGAACCGAATAAATATTTTACATTAAATAAAAACAGTAAAAAACTTATTCAGTTAGGTAGAAAAGTAACTTACCTTGCTTTGCATAACATTTGATATATATACATGCATGTGTGTGTGTGTGTATATGCATATATATGCAGGGCTCTACATTGCGAGTAAATCACTTGCATTTGCGAGTGAGTTTTCCAGTTGGCGACTTCAAATAAAAAAACTCTTATCTTTTTCGCGACTTTTTTTTACCGACAACTAGTGAATGAAAAAAATGTCTTTTCAACTTATATTTTCTTAAAATAAAACAAACAAAATCAAATTATTTAAACAGTAAAAGAGAAATAGAACAATATAGTTTTTTTTCTTTTTTGAAGGTTTTTGAAAGAAATATCTCTAAAATGAAATTGATCACGTGGTAATATTTTGCAAAACTTTGACAGTCTGCTTCTTTTGAAGTTTCAAAAAGAATATCATTGGAATAACATTAGAACTACGCATGCTAAGTGGTGGTTTGCGGTTAAGGTCTTCAGAAAATTTTTTAAAAATACAAAAACAATTATTTTGCTATCTCTTAAATACAGCATTATATTTAATTTAAGTTACTACTGAGCACTGCGGTAAGTCAATTTTCAAATTTTTTTTTTTTCTTTAAAAAATTTACATGCTATTAAAATATTCAATAATGAAGCAAAAAAAAAAAACTTTAAAAGCAAAAACACGTGTTGATGCTTCCTTCCATATCTTAAAAACTATTTACCGGCCTCAATTTTGAACGTAATATTTGTTTATAACACACCCGAAATTCTATGAAAATTAAGATTTTAAAGTCAAGTCCTGCGGTAGTGTATTTTCGACATTCACCACAAAAAACAAAAAAAATTATCCGCAATTTTTAAAAAATTAATTTCCATCTAATTTTAAATTGTTAGCGAAAGATTACTACGCCTATCTGATAAGTCACTTTAATATGTGTGTGCGCGCACATATGGCACACGAATAGCTTTGGTGTGCACTCTAGAGTACCTTAACGGAAGCTGTAAAATGGCAGAAAATAGTCTGAGGGTTCAGAGGCACATACCCACTAGCGTAGCTAAGGGGTGGGGGCGGGGGATACTGCCCGCCCCGGGTGACAGCCATAGAGAGGTGACAACCCCACCTCCCACCCCAATTTTTTTTTTTTTTTTTTTTTTTTTTTTTTTCTCGGCTAAGCTAAGGTGCGAAAATAGTCGGAAATAGAATTTATTTATTATATATTATGTAATTTTTAAGTTTTAATTTAAAAAATCTTTTTTTAGAATATTATAAACTCTCAAAAAAATTAGTCATTGAAAAATCTTTTTTGACGATTTTTATTGAAAACTATTGTACTTTTGAAATCATTTGATGACATTTCATTTTTTTAACTGAAAAATGAGAAAGGATTATATATATATATATATATATATATATATATATATACATACACACACACACAATATGTCTACTATTGTAGACATAATCAGAAATGAGACATTAGAATCTATCAGTGAATCACATTATGCGTCGGTTACGATTGATGGTGCCACTGACAGCTCTGTGTAAAAAAAAAAATGAAGCAATTTATGTTGGAATAATATTGAATGGCAAACCAGAAAATAAACTTATTGAAATTACTGCTATTGAACATAGCCATGCTGAAGGCATTATCTCTGCTACTAAATCTGCTCTTTCAAAAATGGGGATCCATGATGATGAAATGTCATCAAGAATTGTTGGGTTTTGTGCAGATGGTGCAAATGTGAATACCGGACAGAGGAATGGTGTTGTGTCACTGTTGAGGAACTTCCTTCCTCATCTGATTGACTTTTACTGTATGGCACACAGGCTTGAATTAGCTCTGTTGAAGCTACGAAAGCAGTGTCCTATCATGCAGTCTGTCAATGAAGGTCTACATTTGATATGGAAGACATACCACTTAAGAGCAAAAGAGAGCTAAAGATCATTGGAGAAGAACTTGAAACAAGAATTTACTCTCCAGCACCAGTGAAGGGTACCAGATGGGTTCCCCATGTAGACAGGGCAATGAGAGTTTTTTTACAAGGAAAAAAAGATGGTCATTTGCCTGAGGATCATGGTCAGTATGCAGCAGTCTTCACTCGTATGGAAAATTTTGCAACAACATCACCAAATGCAGATATTGCTGGTAGAGCTAGGAATGTACAAAAGCAATTGAAAGACCTTGTATTCACCGCATTTTGCCATTTTGTATCTGACCTGTTTGGTGAGCTAGCTTTACTCAGTCTAAAACTACAGGAAAACAATCTGATTATTCCTGTAGCAGTTGGATCAATTAACGATTGTATGGAAACTATTACAAGTATGAAGGAGGAATACATTCCTGGGGGAATGTATCAAAAGTTTATGAATTGCATTGAATTGCAGTACAGTGTGACACTGGCCAGCTAACATTATTTCTGTAAACCAACAGAGCAGTAATATTTAAAAACAAAGATTTAAGCTATTTATTCAAGTTATATTTGATAAAATTGAAACTGAATAAAATTTCTGAATTTCCCCCTTTTAATTTTATCTATCTCATAATTCGAAAATTAAATAAACATCACCTCATATTATGGTTTATTCATAACAGTGAAATAGCATTACATTGGTTTGGCTAGTAAACTTTTGCATTACATTGGTTTGGCTAGTAAGTTTTCTATTTGGCTAATAAATTAAAATATTTAGTTGTCAAAGGTCAACTAAAAACCTGATATATGTGTGTGTGTGTGTGTGTGTGTGTGTGTGTGTGTATATACATATATATGTGTGTATGCATGTGTGTGTGTGTATATGCATATGTGTGTGTGTGTATATGCATATGTGTGTGTGTATATGCATATGTGTGTGTATGCATATGTGTGTATATGCACATATGTGTGTATATGCACATATGTGTGCGTGCGTGTATATATATATGCTTGTGTATATGTGTGCGTGTGTGTATATGCATATATGTGTGCGTGTGTGTGTGTATATGCATATTCATTCAGAGGAAGTCTCGAAATAGACGAAACGTTGATGAACACATAATACGGTTTGTTCCTTTTTATTTCTCTATATGTGTGGGTATATGTGTGTGTGTGTGTGTGTGTATATATATATATTAGACATTAAGAGGAGATTATAGATAGATATATAAATACCCTTTCACATACACTTTTCACGATAAAGCTAGAACCCAGAATTAGATAGAATCGAGCAATTGCATCGACAACGGACAACGCCAGACCCAAAGTGGGTTTCGATGTACAGCATCTGATCAGTGACGTGCTCCAACATAGACACGAACCCAGGTCGTCGCACGCATGAAGTGTGCAATACTGACAGACCTAACCATATGGGCCACGGCACAATCTATTGGATATGCCTTGACTTTTTTAAAATTCTTATATTTTTTATTATTTTACATTCTATGATGTGACAAGCAACGCGTCCTATACAACTAAGATAGTTACTGCTGGTATTGCTTGTCACATCGTAGAATGTAGAACTGGATAAAAATATAAGAATTTTTAAAAAAATCGAGGCATAGCCAATAGATTGCGCCGTGCCCCATATGATTAGTCAGTATTGCACACTTCATGTGTGCGACGACCTGGGTTCGCGCCTATGTCGGAGCACGTCACTGATGAGATGCAGTACATCGAAACCCACTTTGGGTCTGGCGTTGTCCGTTGTCGATGCAATTGCTCGATTCTATTTAAATCTGGGTTTTAGCTTTATCATGAAATGTGAATGAGTGTGTGTATATATATATATATATATATATATATATATATATATATATATATATATATATATATATATATACACACACACACACACTTTTTTTTTTTATTTAATAGTAATGTGATATTCCAAATTTAATCCATAACATTTTCAAAAGCCAATAATTATGAACTACTAACAGTAAATATGAGTGATGAACGCTCTCTTCAGTTATGAGTGACTGGTCTCCTAAAACACTCTTTAACCCTAACAATAACACTAAGTTCGAGTGGCAAGACCCCCCCCCCCTCAACAA
Organism: Euprymna scolopes; assembly: GCF_053919585.1. Classification (NCBI taxonomy): domain Eukaryota; kingdom Metazoa; phylum Mollusca; class Cephalopoda; order Sepiida; family Sepiolidae; genus Euprymna; species Euprymna scolopes. The sequence continues at coordinate 45,289,563 of NC_136491.1, read as the reverse complement.
AATACCTCTGTAAGCCACATACAAGCATCTAAAACAAACAAACAAAAAATAGATCCTTCCTTAAAGAAAAAGACGCATGATTTATCTCCCATAAAAATTAACTGTCCTAAAATGCTAGAATGGCCTGGAAATGGTGAATTATTTTACATTAAATTTTTGTGAAGCTAACCGCCCCCTCCTCTAATATTGTTTTTGTTGTTTTTGTTTCTCTCAAGTCTTCAGTATGTTCACACATAATTTTCATTAGCTCTACAACTAATTCAGTCCGAATGGCAACCCTCCCCATATTCTCATTGCATAAAAACCCTCTTAAAAAAAAGCATACAGGATTTATCTCCCATAGAAAAAAAAGTTACCTACCATAAAACGCTAGAGTGATCTGTAATGGGGAATTATTTTACATTAAATTCTAAAATAATTTATCTTTCATTAAAGTTTTTCATGGCATTTCATACATAATTGCCTAAAAAGGTAGGATCACATTTTGGAGGGGGGTGGTCAGAAGGGGTTGGGTGAGGTTAAACAGAAGGTGTTATATATAAAAGGCAAAATGTGTGTGACCATTTCGTATATAAGGCTTCTTTCGCACACACTCCCGGGGTCGTTACTATCGCTTAAAACTGTTTATATACCCCCTATATAATAATATCTAGGATTTGGGAATGCGGATCGTCTCTAGATTTATTTACGTCGACTTTTACAAAATTATTGCTATTTTGGCTTCTCACGTGTTGATTTTGCTTTTTTTGTATAAAAAGCGAAAGTAATTCAAAGCTAACAGTATGTTCTCGGCATCGCACTGGAACAACGTCCAGAAGCAATCAGCTTTGATCAATCTGGGGCTAAACTCCTTATATCAAACAATTGTTAATCCCCTTTCATTTGGGGAGCAGGTTCCCCCCCTTCACCATCTTGGGGAAGCGAAAACTGCACCGCATTGAAACAAAGTAAACAAACCTCAAAAAGCTGTCACGCATTAAATAAAATACTGCTACGTCATCTCGTAACGCTCCTGCAATGACCTCATTTAGTGGCTATCTGTCAATCAAACCTCTTTCACTCGCTTTATAAGCCTTATTTTAACACTATAATCAATTCCTCTTACTCTTGGCCTAGCCGGTTAAGTGGTTGGAGTTTGTTTCACCTCCGCGTCAAGGCTCCCGGGTTCAATCTAACCTCACGACCAAAACTATTTTTTTTTTTTTTTCTTTTACATCTTTAAACACCCGGGCAACGTTTCTTTATTTTTTTTACTTCGCTTATTCTTTAGGTTACCCCCCCCCCCCATATACACACAGCTTTTTTTTTTTTTTTTTTTTTTTTTTTTTTTTTTAACATCGTTTCAGGGTTATTATTTACCCCCCCCCCACACACACCTACAAACACCCGGGCAACGCCGGGTACCTGCCGCTAGTCTATAATAATACCAAAGAAATATTGCAATATATTCATTTTTAAATGGTTCTATGTTTAGATTCAAGTTTTTTGTACATAAAGCACATTACAATTCAACTATGAGTTCTCCAATTTCTTTTCTGTTTATGAATACATGGCATTTTTAAGGAATTGCTGCATATTTATGCACATTTACTGCAGATTAGTTGGAAACCATGAACTTTTGGAGATTTTCAATTGCATATTCTTATTCCTTGTACAAAAATACACTTATATGGTAAATTTCATGGTTTAGTCTTGTGTTTTAACAAAGATATAACATTTTTACTGTAAAAGTAGTGTAAAAAATGTGATGAAACGCATGTGGTCTTAAAGAGGGGAAAATATCCAAACGTGTGAGGCACAAAAATAGTCATAACTTCTTTAATTTTAATTAGATTTTAAAAATTTAAAAAGATTCTTTCTTAGCTCATCAAGCTCTTTCTATGTATACAAATATTGAAATATTTTAAGCTATTTCAATTTTTTCATGTGTATTGCTATAATAATTTATTGAAAAAGTTGTAAAAAAGATGAAACTAAAAAAAAATGTAGAGGTGGGGTACCGCTCGCACACGTGAACCAAAAACATCTTCGATTGTTCAAAACAAAACACTGTTTAATTCACCATTAAAAACTAATCAATGAATAAAAGTGCACACAAGTTATATATTTAGAAAGCTTATTTCCTTGTCTTTTCAACCATATAAATATTTAAAAAAAATTGACGAGAAATATGTGAGAAATTGCAAGTTGAACAAATTTTAATACTGGACTGATTGGGATTGCTTTAATTATATATTCTGATAACGAAATAGCTCTAATTATAAACCAATTATATTCTGATAACAAAATAGCTCTGACTAAACATGCAAGAACATTTTTTTATCTTCATATTTTTAATTAAAAAATTTTTATCTGGAATAAAAGAAAATAAAACATTTCTGTTTACAGCCGTGCTATTACTACTACTACTATTACAAAACCGTTTTCTATCCAAACTCAAATAGAAATGATTTTTTTCTGGGTATCATCATTTTAGATTGTTAGCTACCACAAGAGGAAACAACATACAATTATACTTTTAATGTATAAAAACAGTAAAACAATTGATGGGTGTCTGAAATTATTTTCAATATTCGTCATGTTGAAGTCATTTTTTTAATACAACAAAGAAAACGAGTGGTGAAAAGTATTGTGGACACCCAAAACTATTAAAAGTGACATCTCTTCTGATTATTGTTTAAATTTCATGACAAAATTCTTAATACAAACACGGTATGAGCACTTAAATATCGGGGCTGGGGAGGTATTTACAAAAACCTTACTGAAAACGCTGTTGATGATGTTCAGATTTTTATCACTTTATTTATTTATTTATTTTTATTTATTTATTTTTATCACTTTTTTTATTTATTTATTTTATCACTTATTTATTTATTTATTTTTATCACTTTTTTAGTACTTTATAATGTACATTATTAATTCATTTGAAAGTATATTCATTTCTAAACAAAACGGTGGTATTTTGAGAACTTAATGTTTTGGTTTTTAAAATATGACTATTTTAGCAGAACTTCTTTAAATCTATGATTATCTAAAGCGTTTTTTTGTCAGTGTGTATTGCTACTTCTAGAGTCATATCTGTAGGGAGAAAATATGGATTATACTTTTCCCAAGGCTATTAATGTAAGTGATGCATTAGCCTGACAACTCAAACTCCACACACTGAGTCTACAATTTATGCCTGTTCTTCTATGATGACTAATTGCTAAACATGTTATACATTAAACAACTTGATATAGTGAAACTAAAGTAAATTTATGTAAAATCATTATCACATCGTTGCCCGAGTGTTTGGAGGAGGTGTTAATGAATGGGGTAATCAAAACATCGAAAAAAAACATTAAAAAAAGTAATGTAAGGCAAACGAACGATGTTAAATGTAAAAATCGAAAAAAGAAAACAGAAAAACGAACGTTAAAAGCAAAAAAAAAAAAAAAATGTGAAAAATGGCTTAAATAAGCCTATTTCGATGTTAAAATTTAAAAAATAGGTGGGTACCCGGGTGTTTTTGGGTGTGTGGTCGGGAGTGGATAAGCGAAGTAAAAAAAAAAAATAAAAAAATAAATAAATAAAAAGACCCAGAAAAACGAACGGCTTAAATAACACTGGTTCAATATTTCGATTTAAAAAAAATCGAAAAAGGGGGTACCCGGTGTTGCCTGGGTGTTTGGAGGTGTGTGTGTGTGCTCTTAAATAAAAAAGAAACCCGGAGGGGGGGGCGAACTCAAAGCCCTGAGGCGAAGTTTGAAAATAAAATGAAAAAAACATGAACCGCTTGGCTAGCCAGAATGAGTTACTGAAAGATGTTTGAATTTATTTAAGTAAGAACCAAATTGACAGGTGCCCATACGGAAGTCGTAGAGCGTGACGACGTAAGCAATAGCTATTCAGCAAATGAGATCAATGACCAGGTTTGTTTGCTATAAGCGAAGTAAAAAAAGAAAACATAAAAACGAATGTTAAAACTTAAGCGGGGGGGGGGTAATCAAAACATCGAGAAAAAAACACAAAAAAACTAACGTAAGGCAAACGAACGATGTTAAATGTAAAAATCGAAAAAAAGAAAACAGAAAAAATGAACGTGAAAACCAAAAAAAAAAAAAAAAAAAACGTGAAAAATGACTTAAATAAGCCTGTTTCGATATTAAAATTTAAAGAATCGGTGGGTACGAAGTAAAAAAAACATACAAAAATGAACGTTACGTGAAAAATGGCTTAAATAACACTGGTTCATATTTAAATTTAAAAAATCGAGAAAAAAACAAGACATCTCACACCACGATTCGAACCCAAAACGTTTAGATAATGAACCAACACGCTAACCAACTGAACTAACACAACGTACATGAAATTTAGTCAGTTCTTCAACTATTTAAGGTCTTCAGGTCATGACATCATCTTACGCATGCGTAGAACCGGTCGTCGTCACGAGGAGACGGTTTTTGTTGACACCCCCCCCCCCCCAGCATGAGGATCTTTTCATAAAAACTAATTTGTAAAGTATTACTGCTTAGTTAATTAATAATTTAATATTTAATATAATCAGATCTTTCTTTCTTAGTCAAAAGAAAGATCCAGGCTGTTTTTGGTGGCTTTTCATTCAAACGTGTTATTAATGTGATTGTGCTGATTGTGCTTGGGCCGTTACTATTTCTGATTTTAATAAACAAACTTCCTAATGTAATTGTGTACTAGATGAGTATATTTGTTGGTGACATTGTGCCCTTTTCTTGGCATGTGGAGAAAAAGAACACCCATATACTCAATGCAATGGCTGAATCCTTAGAAAAAAAATGGATAGCATTTAATGCTCATCTTTAACAATTATAAAAAACTTGTTCAACCACCATCTGCTATGGTTAGTAGCCTGCTACCTTTGAGTTCATCACTCAAACTTTTCTGCCTAACATTTACAGATAACGTGAATTGGAACAAATACATAGAAGACATTATGAAGGCTACTGCATGGAAGATGGGCTCCCTCTACTAAACTAGAAAACTAATCTCACCGATACATTATTGCTTCTGTGCTTGTTTTACAAATACTTCCATGGAATGTGCTCTGACGAACTTGCTGTGCTTTTGTCCCCTTAATATAAATACTCTCAACATATCTGACAATTAGCAAAATTCCACTCCTCACTCACTGTAGAAAGCCTTAGTTGCTGGAAGCCTTTCTACTCTAATAGTTTCTTTCCTCGAACTGCTAGCTTTTGGAATTCCCTCTGTGCCTCTTGTTTCCTTGACTGCATCAACATATAGAAATTTAAATGTAAACAGACATCTTGCTCAAAGATGCCTCTATAAGTATGACCTCTAATTCACAGTTGCCCTTTGCATCTGCCTTGTTTGGTATGAATTAAATTTAAAAAAAAAAATGTAAAAGTATAATAGGGATCTATACTTAGCTTGCTCCTGTTCATAATCATCTTTGATGAGAAGAGAAAACCCACAGAAATGGTGCTCTGTTGGAGGTCTTGTATGTAGAAAGATATTGTTATCAGCACACACACACACACAGCCTGGCAAGTCCATACAGCATTTAACAGATAGAAATCAGTGTTTCAAAGGGGTAACTTTAAAGTTAGGATGAAGACGTAGCATATGATATTTGACTCCAAAGAGATGGTATGTCCCACATGTAATGTCTGTAAGCTTGGAACTGACTTTAACTTCATTTTTATTTTTACTTTTGTGTGTGTGTGAGGGGATATATTGATCTATATACTGTTAAAAAGTTATGGTATTTTTGGAATTTCTTATCCTATCCAAGTAGACGTGATTGGTTTACAAAAAGAGATAGGGAGAGAACACATTACTAAAGCAATAGTTTTAATGATTAAATGAATATTGTAATTTATTCAATTATATTTTTCATCATCATTTTTTCCTATTATATAGCTATAACAATCAGACTTTAGTAGGGTGTATTCCAATTCCTGCTGTAGCTGTTCATTTGAACCTGAAATTATAAAAATTGGTCAGTCATCTCATAGGATGCATAGCAATAGCATACTGAATTTTCCAGAGTCTATGAAAATTTTAAATGCCTGTACAAAAAAGTCTGGAAACTTATTCAAGGCACCTCATAAGTTACTCTTCTGCCTATCTGGAAAAGTTTCTACTAGTTTTACTCACTTTAAAACTTTATTCGGTTTGTAAAGCATATAGTGTCTAGTGTTATGTGCGAACAAGAAAAATAGCGACCAGCTGACACCTAAATATGTAATAGTTTGACTTAAAAGTAAAAAAATTATGCAAAATACTGTTAGAAATGCAACCAATATATATCACAGTAACATATATTGACGAGGTTTCTAACAGTATTTTGTATAATTCTTTATTTTTAAGAAAACTTGTTTAACCTGTCCAGGATGAAATTGCTGCAGTGTGGGTGGGTGTATGTATGTGTGTTCATTTTAGTAGCAATACACACAAAAAATTGAAATAGTTGACATATTCAAATAATGGCATACAAAGAAAGAGCTTGATAAGCTGAGAAAGAATCTTTTCACATTTTTAAATCCGATTAAAATTAAGGAAGTTATGACTATTTTTATGCTTTGCATGTTTGGATATTTTTACCACTTTTGTCACCTTTTTACACTACTTTTTCAGTAAAAATATATCTTTGTTGAAATAGAAGATTAAAAAATGAAATTTGCCATGTAAGTGTACTTTTGCACAAGAAATCAAAATATGCTACTGAAAATCTCCATAAATTAATGGTTTCACAATAATCAGCAGTAAATAATAATGCTACAATTCCTTAAAAATGCCATGTATCCATTAGCAGAAAGGAAGTTAGAGAACTCAAAGCTGAGTTGTAATGTATTTTATGTACAAATAACTGAAATCTAAATCTACGAATGTTTAAAAATGAATATATTGCAATATTTCTTTGGTATTATTGTAGAGTAATACCTTCCGTTACCCCTCCTACATCTGACCACCTCTCCAAAAAATATGATTCTTCCTTTGTAGACAATTACGTGTGAACACCTTGAAAAACTTTAATGAAAGATAAACAAAAATTATTTTAGACTTAATGTAAAATGATTCCCCATTTTGAGCCATTCCAGCATTTTAGGGCAGTTAACCCATTTTTTTTTTTTTTTTTTTTTCTATTGGAAATTTCATGTCTTTTTTTTCCCCCTAAAATATGTGGTTTAAATAGGGTCTTTGTGCAATTATGAGAGGGTGAGGAGATTGTCACTCTGACTTTGGATTAATGATAGGGCTAAGGGAAATTATGTATACACATCCTGAGGACTTGATAGAAATAAAACAAAAACAATTTTAGAATTTATAGTGGAGGTTGGTTTCATATAAATTTAATGTAAAATAATTCACCATTTCGAGACCATTCTAGCATTTTAGGACAGTTGACCAATGTCTTTTTTTTATGGGAGATAAATCATGTGCACTTTTCTTCAAAGAAATGTTTTTTTTTGTTTTTTTTTTAAATTTTTTTTATGCTTATATATAGCTTACCGAGGAATTTTTTTAGGTGGGAAGATAGCCACTCTGACTTAACGCTATTGTTCGGGCTAAAGGTTTTAGCAGGTTTGCCACTCATACCTAGGGTTAGAGGTAGGATTAAGGAGTATTTTTTTTTTTTTTTTAAGAGGGCGTTTGACACCCATATTTACGGTTAATGGTTTATAATTGGCCTTTGAAAATGTTATGGCTTAGATTTTGAACAACAAATTACTTTTAAATATGTAAACTTACGTAAATGAGGGATGTGAAACTTTACAAGAATTTTGACAAACAGACAAAATTAAATTTTATTTAAAACAAGTGACGTAACAGAAAACGTGATGTTTGGAAAAGTATCAAGTATTTTTACGCACCTATTTAAATATCAAAAGAAAACTTTTTGTTAAAGCTGACAAATTGTTCACAAATATAGCCCTTTATAGCTTTTTCCTGTTTTTCCTTTGATCCTCTTTCCACGAAGGCAATATTATCTTTTAAAAAAATTTCTTCTCTGAATGTGTCTTTATGCCCCTCTTCTGATAAAAAGCATTTGGCTTTGAAATGCCATGGCCTAAAAAGGTTTCCCTATCCCTAAATATTGTATTCCCTTTTGGACTGATTCATTGTAAATTTTTTTTATCTCTGTTTTCTTAACTTATTGTACAAAGCTTGTTGAGTGTATATGTGAGTCCATTTATCATACAAGTGAATGTTAAATGTAAAAAATAATATACATGAAAAGTAATTAAAAAATGCTTGCTGAATAGATGTGGGAGGCTGGTATACGGATCTGCAGAATAGATTTCCACATATGTGTCAAGTAGCCGGAGTCGGACTTTTACTATTGTGAAGGGGTCCCTGTCAAAGGTCACCAAATGTGACCTTTCTGGGTCACTAGTAATAGGTGTGAACCCTCAGTGATCCCTAAACAGGAATCCCTTATCAAATATGCATCGTGATCGTTTTTCACTGGGAACTCTCCGCAAGTTCTCGGTGCAGCGGGATCTCGATGGTCAGTGTCGATTTCACCTTCGAGTTGATATGCTTTGTCACGCTGGAAGTGAATAGTTTCATGCACACAAAAGAAAGACAAACCCAGATATCTCTATTATACGAGTTAATTCAAGTCCAATTTACAAAATATGATATAAACTTATATACAATTGTCCAGTTGTAGAATTACAAAACACACTATTGAATCTAATTAGATTTAGTACTCTCCGTTTTTGTGGTAGCGACGGAAAGGGGTGTGGCGATTACTCTTTGGTTAATATCAGATTTGCTCAAGACTCAGCTTCAACTCCCTGATTTTGGCACGGGGATTCGCTGATATACAAGTTATGTTTCAGTCAATGTGACCTCTGACCTTGTGATGTATTTTGGTGAACTCTGGAATCTTTGTCAATCCTCAGTGCGAATGTCACTCAAAATACAATTGCAAATTACTTGGGAGTTCTTCTCAATCATGGCTGACAGAACAAGAACATGCTACCCCTATGGATTAAATAAAGGGTTTTGTTCGAAATTCCGTGTAGATTTCTGAGTTTGACAAGATACTCTTGAAGAATGTCAGAAATTACACTGACCAAAATGTTGTGAAAATAAAATTCAGATGAGAACAGTAGTCCAGAGAATCCAAATAATCCAAATAATCAAGCGTCATCTAAAAAAATTTAGGACCTTTTTAGAAATTTCTTTTACGTATATTTTTTAACATCTGTTTTTTTTTTCTCATGTGAACTTTGGTAAATGTCAGCAAGCTTGTTTTTCACTAAATTTATTGCTTCATGTCATCTTCATTAATTTTATAAATCATTTCTTTTACGGTTTATTTCCTTCATACTATGCAGTTATAAACAAATGTTTACATTGAGTTTTGGAAACATTGCCTGATTTAGAGTTGTTTTTCAAGCTTGTAAATATTTTTAAAAGTTTCTATTTGATCTTTTTTTTCTTCTTAGTTTCAATTAGTCTGTCTTCTATATGTAAGCACATATAATTTGATACGTGTGATGTTTTCTAACAACTATTGGGGATCATTTTTCAGTTTTTCATCTCTTAATACTTACAGAAATGAACGGAATTTTGTTTTTAGGTTTTAGTTAAGCAACAAAAAATATTTAAAAATAAACTGAATTTTAAACTGCCTTGGCTGTATAAAAAAAAAAAAAATGTTTAGAAATGATTGATTATTAGAGTATGCTTACTTGTGAGTTAGGTTGTGTTGGATATAAATGAAAAAAAAAAAATAACTAACTAGGCAATGTGCATAAAGTTCACAAAGTGCTGATGTTATTTGAATATCCACGCACAACAATCTAAGCTTCTCAATAATTGTTTGTTGAGTGTTTAAATTCGTTGGATTTAAAAAAAAAAAAAAAAAAAAAAAAAAAAAAAATTCTTCCGACCTCTAAAATGGAGATTCAGTATGCTATTAAAGAAAAAAAAATCTTACTACAAAGTCTTTATCATTATTTAAAAGTCTGACATAACTTCTGAAAAAATGACTGACTTCAAATTCCTATTCTCCATGTCCGGGTGTGTCCAAAGAATTTTACCGGATCTGCAACATATCCAAAACATGACCGTTGGATGGGTCTTGTTCTGAAGTAGGTGAACTGTTCTTAGAAACAAATTTTGCATTGTGAACACATGATGGGAGGTCGACAATTGCATTATCTTGCCTGGCCATATTTACTGGCTTTAAATCTTTTGGTTGGAGAGGATTTGTAAATGATTCTAAAAAAGTTGTTGGTAGCTATGTTAGGCTGAATGTGTGTCACATTCTACTTGTATGGGGTGGTTGGTCAATGCAATACGTTCCTGGGAATAGAAAGGGTGTAGATTATCTGCCACAATATCTGTTTGTTGAACCTGTCAAAAATAATCCCTATGATTTAGATAATCATAAGGACACATAACGTAGTGGATATAATACTTGGTAAAATTCAGTTGTAAATTACACTCTTCTGGGGATTGAAGGTTAAAATCCTTAATGTGGCCGACACACAAAATACAATTATAAATTACTTCTACTCAGTCATGGCTGATGGAATGAAAGCATGCTACCCCCATGGATTAAATAAAAGGGACCATTTATATATCCATGCAAGTTAAGTTCAACTAAGAGATTCCCCAAGTTCGATAAAACCTACCTAAAGAAGGTCAGAGGTTACATCGATTAAAACGTGAAAGTAGCACTAAAGATGAGAACAGTAGTTCAAATAATCCAAATCATATCAATCCTCATTTCAAATATGATCTGTATTCCATGCAATTTATAATATTCTCTGAACAAACAAGGAAATGCAACAAATGATGACACAATGTCAGTTATGGCAGCATTGTTGCTTATTGAATGAGTTTAAAGTGGAGATTTTTTTAAATAATGCTTATCTGTCTTATTGATACTCTTTTTATTACTATTACTGTTTATTTCCTTGTTTGGGTCTTTTATGGAATATTAACCTTGTGGGTTTTTTAACACCAAAATACAATACTAATTGAATAAGTCACTGAACAAAAGTGGTTATAGTCAGTTAACATATATTCTAATTTGTCATAGTGGTTCTGGAGGCAGTGACAAGGCAAATCAGTTCCTTCACTTTTGTTCTTCAGTATTTCTATTGGTAAGCGATTTATTTAAATAAAATATAAGAAAAGAAAATTATTGAAAAGTATACAATAAAAATTAACAAAATTATACAGATAAAAATAACACACTCAGTCTTTGTTTGCACTTTTAATAACAAAATTTTAAAAAATGTCTGTTTTTATTAAAAATTTTATAAAAAATGTTTATGAAATTATAAAGTTTTTTTTTTTTTAATTTTGAAAATAAAATTTTTTTATTTGAATTTATATAATAAATATATTTATGAAAATATAAAAATAAAATTATTGAAATCAAAATAACAAAATTTCAAAAAAATGTAAGGAACTGATTTGCCTTGTCACTGCTTTCGGTAGCACTACACTAGAAATTAGAAAGTACGTTAGCTGACTATAACCACAAAAGCTCGTATTTTACCCAAATCTTACAGGGGTGGGTGGTCATGTTTCTCCATTGGATCATAAAAAACAAAAAACTATACTAGATTAGGATTTGAAATCTGCATAGTCTGCAATAGTATCCATTAGGCCAACAACACACTCAATTTACAGTCACTTGCAGATGTTATGTACTATAGATATTAGTTTGAAATTTACATCTTTCTATATACCCTTGTTACTGTTGGCAAAGAATCTTATTAGTGTAGCTCTTAATGAAGAATTTGAAATTTGGTCAATTGTTGCTGGAACAAACCTGGGAGTGTAAACTAGTCTGCAACAAAATATATTTATTACACTTGTAATTAGCTTTTTCCATATATAAACTACTCTTTGTCCAAAAGAATTAGGAATAACTTGTCTAACCAGGTGATATATTTCGTTTCACTGGCACCATTTTAAACTCTGGTTTGTCACCTATGAGACTAAAATGGCTTTAAAAAAAACTCTTGTTCTTTTATTAGAAGGACTGACCTCGCCCTCCTCTGCCTCCTCAAAAAGTAAAAATCTTACTTTTATCACAAATATGAAATGCCTTTAATAAGTTTCCAAACTGTTTTATACAAACATTTAAAGTTGTCATAGATTCTTGAAAATTCAGTATTTTATTGCTATACATCTTATGACTGACCAATTTTTATGATTTCAAGTTCAAATGAACAACTATAACAGGAATTGGAATACATCCTACTAAAGCCTGATTGTCACAGCTGGTGAATTTTAAAAAAATGCAATCTGGATGTGAAGACACTTTAGAAAAATGATATGCAATAAAAATCTGTTTGGAACTTAAACAATGCTACAGAAATGTATGGAATGCTTCAAACTGCTTTTGGACCATCTTGCATGAATCGAGCATCAGTTTTTGAGTGGCATAAGAGATTCAAGGCAAGCAGGGAGTCTGTGAGGAATGGTGAGAGGTGTGGGAGGAATAAGGAAGTCAGAACATCAGAGTTGATTGGTCAAATAAAGATAAGAGGTTATGACGAGGGTCATTGACATGCTCACACAAAAGGACTGCCATGGGGCCTTCCAGAAGTTGTTGGAACGGTAGAAAAAGTGCATTGTAGCCGAAGGGAACTAGAGTTTCATGTGTGTACTATTAATAAAAGTGCCCATACGAAAAAAGGAGAGTAGAGAACGTTTTGTGGAAGCGTTGTCGGCAGCTCCCATTATTCTCGCTTCTCTTTATTTGTCACTCAGTCATCATTTTTTTAATGAGTGATTTTTCTGACAAAGGGAGAAGAAAAAGCTGTATTCTAAGTTGGCAGTATTTTGCGTGAACAGTCGACAGAGATGGCGGAAATTTTCTGTTCTATGTCTATCCTTGTAGCCATGTCACTAGTAAGGGTGCTGGAGGTAAACGTTTTATCTGGGCTGACGTTATCCGCCTGATAGTCAGGGACCCGAACCTTGGATTAACCACTAAGGTGGCTGTCATATCAGCAGGCGCAAAGTACTGGGGCTGCTGCATTGCCATTTGATGAATGGATTCTGGACCATGCAGTAGTCTCTGGTGGGGCATCTCGATGCCATACTAGTGGGTAATTGTTACGGCTTTACCTTATGTGCTACAAAAAAAAAAAAAAAAAAAATTCTTCGTTACTTTTCTCTCTTTGTTTCCCCTCTCTGTCCTGCTCTAAGCAAGTCTGACGACCTAGTCCACAAACTCTAAAATTCTATCATGACAAGTTTCAATAAAAAATACACGATTAAACCCGGATCTGAAACTTCCAACGTAGACCCCCACTACCATGTCTCCTTGTCCAACATCAGGGGTCTATGTTCTAACCTTCCAGAGGTTGAAGCCCAATTACAGGAGACTAAACCAGACCTTTTATTTTTAAGCGAAACTGGAATTGGACAGACTATTTCCCTAAATGAGTTCGTAATTAAAGGATACTCTAACCTAACTTCCAAATCTGACCCCCAAGATCGCCATGGGCATGGAATATGTGCCTATATAAAAGATGGCTTTCCGTGTGATAGGAACATCTCCAAAGATCCTAACTTACCCTATATGTGCTTCCGAGTAGCACTAGCTCACACTATGGCATTTATATTTACTCTCTATCGCCCCCATAACAGCGGAGTTACTATCTTTAAAAGCATATCTGAGAAAATTGACCAAGTTCTATCAGCATATCCTTCAGCTAACATTCACGTATGTGGAGACTTCAACGTTCACAATGTGGAATGGTTGACCCACTCAAACAAGACCGATGATGAGGGGAGATTCTGTCATGATTTCTCCATTGCTTATGACCTCACTCAGATTGTTCACGAACCCACCCGTGTGCCCGACAATGACGGCCAGTATGCAAGTCTCCTAGACCTTTTTCTCACAACTTGCCCTGAACTATGTTCAGTTTCTGTTCTGTCTCCTCTTGGATCTTCCGACCACTCAGTTGTATCAATTAAGATAAAAATGAAATGTAATAAGTCCTCAGACGTACCTCTCCATCGTACAGTATATCGATACACTATGGCTGACTGGGATAGTTTCCGTACATTTATATCGGATCTTCCTCTGCGTTCCATGTTTAAAAAGGATGTGTCATCTATAGTATCAGACCTGACAGAATGGTTAATTGTAGGTATAGACAATTTCATACCCTCGAAAAAGTTCCAGCAAAAACCTAACAGCCAGTCATGGTTTTCTCCAGAATGTGCTGCTGCTATTGCGCACAGAAATCACTTTTTCCACTGCTTCCAACGTAATAGATGTATGGAAACTAAAGCCGCTTTCAGGACTACCAGCAACCATTGTAAGAAAGTAATAAAGAACGCGAGAGAGTTGTATTAGGAGTAGGCTATAGAAACAAAATTTTTCAAATAAGTGCCAAAAGTGGCTTATTACCTTCATTTATATGTAAATAGATGGGAACAAGTGATTTTTTTCAAAACGGGTCAAAATTGGAGGGTCGCTGGTCCCAAACGTGATTTGACCATGTCAACGCGTGAAAATGGCCCAAATTTCGCCCCCGAACACACTTAATCATTTATTGAAAGCCACAGGGTGCATTTTTTGACTATAAATGCATTTGTATCATTAAATCTAACATTCCCATTGGCTATCCCACAAGTATAGGGCTTTTTAGGGTATCTCAGAGTCCAAAATGGGTCAAAATTACCCCAAAATTAGCCAAAAATGGTCGGAAATCACGGATTTTTCCAAAATGCACCTCCCAAGCCACACAGGGTGCAATTTTTGACCATAAATGGCTCTATATCATTAAATCTAACATTCTCACTGGCTATCCCACCTATATAGGGCTTTTCAAGGTATCTTAAGGGTCCAAAGTGGGTCAAATTTACCCCAAAATTAGCCAAAAATGAACGAAAATCACGGATAATCCCCAAAATGCAGGTATTATATCTCGTCGGGCTCCTATAAACACTCCTGTATGGCTTTTTACAGTTGGAAGACTGAAATAACCACCCTGTTATCTTATCCATTTGTATTTAGGGTATTTAGAGATCTTTGGGGGATGTAAAAAGGGTCAAAACAATCCAAAAACGACAAAATTACGCTTTACGGTACATAACATATGAATCATTAGTTCATTCATCAATGATACTTTTTAGAAACATCGTAACTTTACTACATCAACTTCTCAGAAAGTAATTAATTGTAAATTGAACATTGAATGTCAATAAAATGCTGTCCAAGAAGAGTCTGAATTCATATTGTTCTCATAGTTACCCCAAAATTGATGAAAATGGCCCTCGATTCGCTATTTCTCGATTTGTAACCAATATATTGAATAACTTGATAAAAGGTATGAGTAATTAGCAAAGGAATTATTTTGTTATTTCAAGACAGCTTCACTTCACATTACTTTAAAATCATTCAACAGTAAAATATCAATATAATGCATTAAAGAGCTCGTCAATCACATCATTATTCTCTAGCACATATCCTCCACTTCAAATTGATCATCGTCCAAATCCAAACGATTGTGCAGTTCTTGCTCTGCCAGAAACCGTTCATGTTCCATATCGACGTGGAAAGTGTCAATGAGCCATTTGCGAGAGAGACTTTTGATCGACAAAGAATCTTCGTTCATGTACATCAAATTCATCAGGATTCACATCTTTTGAAAGTATATTGAGAAGGACATGGTGCTCTCGTTTCCATTTAATCATATTCACACGTCTGGAACCCTTTGCTTTGTAGACATCTTTGTCGTAAATTTTTAGCGATCGATCAAGTTTATGTTTTATCCCAGGTATTGTAACATAACGAACATCACTTCCAAAGGCTTTCTGCCACAATTGTAGTAATCGCAAGGAGAACTGGTGAATATGATTTTTCTGTGTCGTGGTACCATATTTGGCAGCATGATGGTATAGCTGGAAATGTCTTAATTATTAAATCATTTCTCTCTGATAGGTTCATAAGAGTAGTAGTTGATGGGCAAAAATCAGAAGCTCACAGTATAAATGCTGGAGTCCCTCAGGGGTCCATCCTGGGCCCAACTCTTTTCCTGATCTACATTAATGATCTTCCAAATCACATCCTTACATCATTCGTAGACATTTTTGCTGACGACACTACTATCTATGGTAGCACATCTAAGACAGTAAACGACCAAGTTCTCTCCGATTCTCTCTCCTCTGATCTTGATCACGTTGTACAATGGGGAAAGGAGTGGCTGGTTACTTTTAATGCATCTAAAACCAAGCTTCTATCTTTACATCATCAACATTCTGATCCCCATCTGGCATCAATTAAAATGAATGGCTCTCATCTTGGGGAGGCCTCAAGTTTTGACAAGCTTCTGGGCTTGACCTTTACTCCTGATCTTAAATGGAATACGTACATCAAATCTGTTGCCAAGGCCGCTGGAAAAATGGTCGGATCCTTCTATCGATCCAGTAGATATCTCACTGCTGATGCAATTCTCTATCTATATAAGAGCCAGATACGTCCAAGAATGGAATACTGTTGCCACATATGGGCAGGAGCTGCTAGAAAAGACTTGTCCTGCCTTGATAGGGTTTAAAATAGACTTTGTGGCCTGGTGGGAGATGTCCTTTTCTCTTCCCTGCAACCTCTATCTCACAGAAGAGATGTTGCGAGTTTGTCTCTGCTTTATTGTTATTTTCATGGAAAGTGTTCAACTGAGCTTCAATCTATGGTCCCCCCTCGCCAAACTTTCACAAGAAACACTAGACTAGCTGAAAACATTATCAATAATTTTCCCCACTCTTTATCTGTACCTAAACCTAAACATAGATTCCATGATCAAAGCTTCTTTCTTAGAACTGCACGCCGGTGGAATTGTCTTCCGTTTTCCTGCTTTCCAGCTGTCTATAATATGTTGTCTTCAAGTCCAACGTGAACAAGTTTCTGATGGGCCGTTCCACTTAAGTTAACAAATTTACCGAACTTCCATTACTATCGATTACTATATTGTCCTTTTGACTACTCTACACTCTTTAACCCTTATCCTTGAGTGGCCTATCGGCCTTGATAACTGGTGACGCCTTGTGTAAAAAAAAAAAAAAAAAAAAAGTCCAGAAACTTATTTAAGGCACCTTGTATGTGAAAGTACACTCATTAGTCGTAATCCAACAAAAAATTGTGATCCATGGTTGTTTACATGATTTGAATATTGGTGATCAAAGGACAAACTAAAGGGTTTTTTTTTTTTTTCTATTTATTAAATTACACATGGATTCTCTGTGTCAGAAATAAGTGGATTAAAATTTTTTTGCCATTGGCCACTTACATTTCTGTATTTGCCAAGAGATATATATTCATATGAAAACAACAGCAGAAGCTGTCCGGTGCTGCTTTATCAGCCAATGTCAAAGTTAAGAAATATATGTAATAATACTAGATCTACCTGTGACCCATTGAGTCGCAAGTACATCCACTATATTCATTTTCACCAGAATTTGATGTCCCTGGGAACTTTTGGGGCTAAATGTGGGGGGGAGTGCAAATGCTGAACTTAGTCATTTTTTTATACCTCGTTCACTGTGCACTCAAAAAATAAAAATGATTCTGAAGAATTCAAATAATATAAGTAAAAATAAGTCGCTTTATCTATATATCTATAAAAGTGAACGTGTCTGTGTACATTTCCCTACGCAATAACTCTGTCAATTTTTAGTCTACAGATTCGAAATTTGATATACAGGGTACTGAGATTTGGGAAAATCTATGTGATCGGTTTTCCGCCAGAAATTTGGCTGTTAAGGGGTCAAAGTTCAACGATTTGACCTTTGAGAACTCTACCAAACACCTCCGACAATTTTGGGTCTAAACACTTGAAATTTTAGATATAGGTTCCTTGAACATGGATCAAACTTAATAACTTGATTTGAGCCCCAAAAAATGTTAAGGGGTCATAATAGGGGTCAAAGTTAAAAAAAATTGACTTTTTTTTTTTTTGCTCAACATACACCTCCAAACACCTGAGCAACGCCGGGCACCCATGCTAGTTCTTTTATAGAATTAAAAAAAAACTTATACCATCTAATTTGCATATATGCCTGTGCATACATAAATTAGATGCCATGCTGAAAAAGTATTGTTGCTCTTCCTCTAAATGCGCACAGATATTAAAAAATATTAAAAAGTGATTGGATCAACTTAGTGAGAGGGGGCAAGGGAAATGCATAAATAATTAAGAGATTGGTGACTTTGTTCAGCAAATTATAAATTATGTCTAATTAAAAAAAATCAACATGGATTTTTTTCTTTCTTTTCGAAACATAACTCAATTCTAGAACTAAAGAATATTTTAAGATGTATTTTATTTTAAAAGTATATAGGAAAATCATCTTAGGTTAAACCAACTTTGAAATATACATTTGTAATTCACATTGTCATATTTTTTATGTACGCAATAGTTTTGCCGATGGTAAAACATTGGGTGTTGATAGAATGTAGAAAACAGACACTACACTTTGGTCTTGGCCAAAAAGCTAAAGAATTGTTTTTTGACTAGGTATTTTTAAATGAATAAAAGAAACTTATTTATTCTATTATTGTATTATTTTTTTAATGGAGATTGGTAGTGTGCTGTCAGTTATGTTGTTATAAGACTGTCCTCCCAGGAAGTACCCCCTCTTTTGTTTTTAAGGGGTAAGTGTAATCCTCCCAGGTACCTTTGAGGGAGGGCGTAATGTATTATCTGTTCAGTTGTCATGAGGCCATTTTCCCAGGTATTACTTTCTCCTTTTTATTGGGGTAGGGGTAGTGTAGTATCTTTTTATGTTTTTATAATACCATACATGCAAGCATGATATATTCTTTTGAATTCATATTAAATTTTTAGATGCATCCACACATCTTCGGAGGTAAGGGTATCAAAGATGTTTTTTCTGGATGATTTGAGATGGAATTACCCCTGGGCCTTGACAAGTGGGGACCCTATGTAAAAAAAAAAAAATTGCCATAAATTGGGTAATTTGAATTTTCTAATGTGAGAAGAGAAAAACTATTTTAAAAAATAAGTCAAATCAACCTTTGCATTGACTCATATAATAAACATATTTTTAAGAGCAATTTTTATTTTGTTTTGCTTTGAAAACTTGAATTTTCTAATTTTAATTTATCTCTTAATTGAACATCTTGTGATTTTAAGTTGGGCCGAAATAGTATTTAAGTTAACATATAAAGCTTTCATTCTGACAAGCAAATTTTTATTTATTTTGTATATTGATACTATAAGAATGTATTTCACTAGTTTATGTAAAAAACAAAAAAAACAACAGGTAATATATGGAAACATTTTTTGATTTTGACCAAAAAAAAATCAAAGCCAGCGAGTGTAATAATTTATCATTTTAATTAACAAGTATTAAGAGTTGTTGTCTCCTTTTGCAATTAACATTTCTTTTTCTATGTAAGTTTTTAAAATGTGCAAATAAAACAGAAAAACTAAAATGACTCCCCTTTTTAAATTTATTCTTTCAGAGCAAAGTAGACGAGATGATATGGAGTCTTTAGGCTATGTTTTCATGTATTTCTTGAGGGGAAGCTTGCCATGGCAGGGATTGAAAGCAGCAACAAAACGACAGAAGTATGAAAGAATAAGTGAAAAGAAAATGTCAACACCAATAGAAGAGCTGTGTAAAGGTTTCCCTTGTAAGTGTCATACTATTATTAAATTTTTTTTTATACTTCAAAAAAAAAATTAAATTCTATTTGTACTTGTACCTGTTTACATGCAGGAGTAGAAACATGCTATATATTTATAAAAGTGAATGTGTCTGTGTACATTTTCCTTCACAATAACTCTGTTAATTTTCCGTCTACAGACTTGAAATTTGATATACAGGGTACTGAGATTTGGGAAAATCTATGTGATCGGTTTTTTGTCCAGAAATTTAGCTGTTAAGGGATCAAAGTTCAACGATTTGACCTTTTGATAACTCTACCAAACTCCTAAGATAATTTTGGGTCTAAACACTTGAAATTTTAGATATAGGTTACTTGGCCATGGATCAAACTTAATAACTCGATTTGAGCCAAAAACAATAAATTTTAAGGGGTCATAATAGGGGTCAAAGTTAAAATATTTTTATTTATTTATTTTTTTTGCTTAGCATACACCTCCAAACACCCGGGCACCGCCGGGCACCCATGCTAGTGTGTGTGTGTGTGTGTATATATATATATATATATATAGCATGTTTCTACTCCTGCATGTATTACATATGTAACCAAACAGATAAAATGCGAATAAAAAAAAAAATGACACATATTTGCTCTGCAATAGTATTGAGCACTCTCTTCAGGTTTACCAAATATATATATATATATATATATATATATATATATATAGTGTGTGTGTGTGTGTGTGTGTGTGTGTGTGTGTGTGTGTGTGCAAATCATAAAATAAGTATTTTGAAATAAATTTTATTTTTATATAACTGCTTATATCTATTCTATATAAACATGTTTAACTTAAAAAGTGATAAAATATTGTTATTGTTTTAATTTGAAAAAAAAAAAACTTGAGTGATTGATAAACAATTTTTACTGGCAATATTTGAAAGTACAGATTTTATAAAATAACCAACTTCACAGGACTATAACAAAATTGAAGTTAAACAGAAAGCAAATTACCAGAAATACAAAGAAAGTGTTGCATCGTGAACTCCACAGACTAATTGTATCATGATAAAAGGAACTTTGTGTGTGTGAGTTCATTCTCTAAGACACAAAAACGGCTGGGCCAATTTAAAAAAAAAATTCACACAATGGTACTTGATGTGTCTGGGAGTGTTCTTATATAGGTTTTGTATCAGAATGCTTTTGATAAGCATCGAAAATTGATAATCGAAAAAGTTTAAAGAAGGAAGCCTGATTTTGACCCCAATTTTACACTTTTATACAACCTAACATCACAATTGCATTTAAGTTTTATTACCGCACAAGGATAAAAGCCTAGCACATAAAATCAGCAGTAGGTTATCTGATAAGACAGGGGCGCGTTCAAAATGAAGGTGTTTGTTTAGGGCACAATTGAACCATGATACTTGACTTTCGCATTTTAAACTTTAATTTAAGCCATGATATAAACATAATTTAATAAAATCAACAGTAGATTTCACTACAGTGCAATGTGAACCAAGTTATTGATAGAGGTATGTGAAGTTTCCTTTCTGTGCATCGCAGTGGTTCCCAACTAGAGCAAGCAAACAATCAATAAATTTGATTGAACAATGAACAATTTCACTGATTTCGATGACAATAAATCATTTGTTGATCCTTATTCAATCCCCGGCAATGTCAGGTCTCCTGCTAGTGTGTGTGTGTGTGTGTGTATGTGTGTGTGTGTGTATATATATATATATATATATAACTGTGTGTAAAAAGGTTTAGGGAGAATTGATACTTCATTGACTCTTTAAGTATTCCAACACTAGAATCATTGGTCTAATTAAACATACAATTGAAAATGGAAATCATTTGTGATGTTTATCGGTTCAATTTTATAAATTACTAGCTGGGGGTACCCGACGATGCCCGGGTGTTTTGAGGTAAATCAAAACGGGGGGGGGGGGAAATAATTTTAAAAAATGTTTTGGTAGGTGACTATAAGGATCGAACCCGAACCCTTGAGGCAAACTTGGAAATTAAAGTATGAAAAAAAAAAATGTGCGACGTTAACCATTGGGCCACCGCGACATACAACGGAGATACGTTTGAATTTATTTATTTAACTATTAAAAACAGGTGGACGCAATAAAAGTTAACTCTGCTGCTTCCATTGGACCTAATTAAGAAGGTCAAATAGAAGTCACGCAGCGTTTGTGTTTCTTTACCCAAATTTGACTGTTTTTTTCCCCTCGACAGATGTTGGGGAGAGGGAAACCAGCTCCCAATTGTCCAGATTGAATAGCAATTGTCTGATATACACGATTGATCAAAGCTGATTGCTTCTGGACGTTTTTCCCGGCGCGATGGCGAACAACACGTCCGTTTGAGTTTAGTTTCACTTTATTTATACTAAAAAGCTCAACATGCGAGAAGCCAAAATAGCAATAATTTTGTAAAACTCAACGTAAATAAATCTAGATGCTACGTGCGTTCTCAAATCCTAGATATTATTATCTACGGCCTATATAAATACTTCTAAGCGATCGTAAGCCCCCCAGGAGCGTGTGCGAGAAAAGCCTTTGCGAGACATACACGAAATGGTCACGCACATTTTGCCTTTTATATATATAGACTAGCGAGGGGTACCCGGGTGTTTGGAGGTGTGTAAAAAAAAAAAAAAAAAGTAAGTATGAGGATCGAACCCAAACCGTTGAGGCAAAGTTGTAAATTAAAAGTGTGAAAAAAAAAAGTGCGACGTTAACCATTGCCCCACCGCGAGATGCTAACGGAAACACGTTTGATTTTATTTAATTACTTGGATTTAGTAGGTGCTCGTTTTAATGAGTTAATGAGGTCAAGTTTGACTGCGGGATAGTATTCATTTACTGCTGAACGCTTTTTTTCCCCTCCCCAAGATATTATGGGAAAAAGACTAACCCACATGCGGCGAGCGACAAATATTGAATATTTATCTTCCCGAAATCGAGCAAATTAAATAGACAGGCGAGCTTCGTTGTTAACTGTGAGATATTACGATTTATATGTGATATAAAAAGTTTTAAAAAGTTGTGAAGCGAGTGACCGCTTCTCTGAAAAAAGCCTTTTGTTGACATACAGAAAAAGCCAACATACGTACATACATACATACATTTTCGCTTTTATATATATATAGATTACTTTCTCATGGATTTATTTACTGCTGCTGCTATTAAAATTCAGACTAAACATGGTTATAGACATAAGTAATAAATGGAAAAATTGTAACTATAACACAGTAAAAACAACATAAGTATTTGATTCCTGGTACGATGCTCTAACCAGGTAAGAGCCAGATACCACCCAAGATGAAATACTGTTACCACATATGGAGAGGTGCCACTTGGAGTATTCTTTTTTGCTTAACAGTTCAAATAAGATTAACTTTGCAATCTAGTAGGATATGATCTCTTCTATTGTAAAATTTTATAACAAGAGCTTTCTCACAGAGGAGACGTTGCTAGTCTTTCGATACTCGTTTTGATGAAAACGTTTGACTGAGCTTCACTCTCTGGTTCCTTTTGTAAAATTTTATAACAAGAGCTTTTCTATCACCACTAAGAAAGTTCCTTTCTTCCTTTATGTACCTAACATCAAATGGAATTTCCATGAACAGAGTTTATTTTTAAGAACTTGTCCGTGGAACATGCTGCCACAATATTGCTTCCATGAGGGTTACAACATTGTCAGCTTTACATTTAATGTCAAACACTTTTCATAAATCATCTTTGTAAGTTGTCAAATTCTATTTATTTTCATAAAATAAAGAATAGAAGGATTCATTTACTTACCATTTCTTCACTTCAAACTTTTCCTTGCTCATAATTTTGAACATTTGTTTCTCATGGCGAGAAAAGTAATTGGTCAATTTGAATGGAATGCAGCGATGAATGGCCTTTTCTTTCTTTTGATTAATTGTCAAATTTCATCACAGAAATATGGGAACAATCCCTTTTCTTTAGCAAAAGTTGGTAAAAATAGCCTGTCGATGCCAGTAATATTTTTTTTACAACTTCACTCACTCAAAATTCTTCGAATTAAGCATATAGATTATGGTTTATTTATCAATTCTAAAGTATTAATTCTGTTATATAATAAACAAGATTGCTTGTGCAAAATTCTCCCTAAATTAAAACCAAAATTTAAAAAAAAAAAAATCTGTATAATGTCTGTGATGTAAAGAAAATATTGTATGCTTTCTCTAAAATCTTAGACCTCCTACCCCTCAGCATATGTTTTAAATTTATGGTTGAAAAATAAAATGAAAAATCTTTCTCAAACTTTTTAAACTCTAAGGTTGACTTCAAGTCTAACTTCTACTTCATAAGACAGTTTTTTTTTTTTTTAGGAAAGAACTGGGGAACATTTTATATATCACAATCTATTCTAATATTTTTAACTAATCCACATTTATGAACAAGTTATTTGTTATGAATGAGTATAAAGTTAATTTTTGTCATTAAAAGGTAATTTTTATCTTTTCAGCTGAATTTGCTACCTATTTGAATTTCTGTCGGTCTTTACGGTTTGATGATAAACCTGATTATTCCTATTTGAGGCAGCTCTTTAGAAATCTCTTCCATCGGCAAGGATTTACTTACGATTACGTTTTTGATTGGAATTTGCTGAAATTTGTAAGTACAAATTGTTCACTATTATTTTTTATCCTTTCGTGAACATCTTCATTTTTCAGATGACAATTTTTGGTGCATTTCCTGACTAAAAAAAAAAAAATTTTTTTTAAATACTAAAAAATTTTTATGTACTAGTCACTGGAATGAAACAAGCATGTCATATTCCAGAAATCACATAAATTGATCAAGTAGGTTTTTACTTAGAAAATCAAATTTTATGAAGAAGTAATTCTGTTGTCTCTGTCATTTTTAGCATTCATCACTGATTAACTCCTCCTTAAAAACTTCTCCAGAAATAGATCAAAATCAGTGTTATAATAGGTATGATTTACTGCCAATCGTTAAAAATTGTTTAAAAAAAAAATGATTTTCTATTTAAAAAAAAAACAAAAAAAAAAAAAAAAAACACTTATCAATTACTGACCTGTAACCGGGTTTGGTTGTGTGCATACTTTTAAAAATATTACTTTTGAAAATAACAAATTTTTAATCCTTAATATTTGACTATTTTTCCGGGCAATAGGAATGTATTTTGTACAATAGTTCCCATATTACAAATAACAATGAATTCTTCCTCTTACTACGAAAACCAAATGAATATGCCTCTCGGTGTTATGCACACATTGCAGTCAGAATAATTTGCAACTACTCTCTTTATTATGCTGTATTTGTCTATCTTTTCAATATATTTTTATTTCCACAAAATACTGAGTTGTCTTTCTTCCAAACCCTTACCGATCCACAACACTCTTATCGTTCTAATTATTTTCTATTTTTATTGGAATTTGTCAATTTCAGTTGAAAGATTAAGAACTATTTTAAGAAAGATTTCAATATATTGCAATATACACATAGAAGAAAGGGTCTTTAACCTAATATATACATATATATCTAAGAATATTTTTCAAAAAAGGATCACAGTAAAGGGCATAAAAGGAAATTAAGTATTTAACCCCCTCCCCTTTTCACTTGGTTAAATCCCTTTCTTTTACAAAGAAAAAATTTGGAATTTCATTTGAGACTACGGATTTCAATTTTAATCTTGAAATTTCTTTGAATGACTGACGCAATTTTCTGATGCTCAGATCCAATAAAAACAACTTTGGATTAAGTTTTTCTTTTTAAAATTACAATTATTAAAAAAAAAAAAAAAAAAAAAACACTGTTTCTTAGCTGTGTGACTGGTATAATTCAAAAAGAACAATGATTTTTTTCTATTAAACGAAATAAAATGGAAAGTTGTCAATTCAGCTAATTTGGGACAATTAAAATTGTTATAAGTCAGGACGATGATTTTTATATAAAAAGAAATTTAGTCAGTTTAACATAAGGAAATTTAGTTGGGACCCACTGAATGCACCCATGGAAATCGCCAGTACATTAAAAACATATCACCATCATTGATATTGGAAATTTCTTTTGAAATGTTTCAAACAATTACGTGATTACCCCGCCCCCACCCCATTTAAACTTTGTTCTGAAGGTGCTAAATTTGGTAGTGCCAACACACACACATAAAAAAAAAAAAAAAAAAATGACTGAATTCAGCATTAATTAACCTGAAATGGGTTGGTATGACGTTAGAAAAAAATCAAACCAAACAGTATGAATAAATATTTGAAGATATAAAGAACTTGAAGCCAAAATTTTTTTACCAAAATAACGGAATTTGGCATTAAATAACGTGGAATGATCAATATGTTGTAAAACAAAATTGAATCCGAAAACAAACACGAATCAAAATTAATGGAAGGGTTTGAATTTTTTTTTTTGCATTTTTTCAATTTTTTTTTTTCTTTTACAATATTTTACGATTGCACTACATTTTAATAAATAGGCAAATAATTAGATTTAATTTATCGCCTTTCACTTTAAAGTCTCTGCTTTAACTTTTTTTTTCTTTTTAATTCAAACAAGGCCCATTGCCATTAAGACATCAAAGGCTATTATAAATTAGGGTTCAGATTTATAGGGCATCCTAAGTGAAGAGTTGTCTAGCAAGATGCTTGTTCACATTACATTTAAATTTCTGCATCTTGATACAGTTGAAGCAGGAAGGAAATTCTGAAGGCCATACATTTGTAGACCTCTATAATGAAGGGATGTGATTTTGTTGCTAGACAGGTTTGTATTTATGTTAAGGAAACAAGTGCAACAAATTCATCAGAGCACATTCAGTCAGTCTATTGAAATACTTGTGAAACAAGCAACATTGTGGCACTAAGACTGAAGCCTGGTAGTGTGTGGTCTATTAGGTTAGAGACCCTTTTTTGGGATTCTGTCCAAGAAAAGAGAGTAGTAGTTGGTGCACCAACCCAGATGTGACAGCAATACTCCATGCCTGCATGAATCATGACCTTGTAGAGATATAGAATACTGGCAAGTGAGAGAAGTTTTCTAGCCTATTATAGGGAGCCCATTTTTTTGCAGTAGACTTGGGCAGTATTTTCTATGTGTTTATTGCAATTAATTTTTCCTGTGAATGTTAGGCTGAGGAGTTTGAACATTGGGCTCTTAAGAAGGGTACTATCAGGCATGATAATTGATAGGGTTTCTTATAATTGTTGAAGGAACGTGGCTTTTTCTTTGCAGCATTAAATATAACCATCCAATTTGGCCCTATTCTCCAACTTGGAATAAAAATTTTACTTGCCTATTGTCAAGGCAAAAAAATCTTAACTCCTCCTTAAATGTGGACTATGCAAGGCTCTTCCTTGCATAATTCTACTGTATAGATTAAAAACTTGCCCTGTGCTGCCAACATTTAGAATGTTGAAGCATTTAATTACTGGTGTCTCTTCACTGGTTTCTTATCATTGACTACATTCCCAAACATCACAAAATGCTCGAGTTGCCAGAGCCCTAACCTTGAAGAATTTTCTAAGAAACACAAGTGGTTTGATCACATTTTAAGTTTGCTAACACACTCGCCAAATGGACATATAATAAATAAGGTTAAGTAGATGCTTTTTAAAGGACCAATAGTAAATTTTTTTTAAAGAATTTGAGAAAAAATTTATAATTATTATTGATCTCCGAATAACATAAATTTTTAAATGTTTTATTTACTTTATTAGTTGGCACCCAGAGATGTCTTTATGTATTACTCGCTATGTTTTTTTTCCCAAATGCTTATACCATGGTACGTATTGTATCATAAACAATGTATTGTGATATATATTATATAGTGATCTATCGTGTTACATGCTGACAAATGTTGCTTTGTGTAAAATTTGTTGCAATTATGTTGTAGTTTATGAACCTATAAATATTATAGTATTAGTAATAGCAATATTAACATTTTTACTTGTATGACGCATTTGATAAAATAATAATAAAAAAAGTGAGATATGATGACAAATGCCCAAAACAGGCTGTCAAGCCAGTTGCTTTGTTTTATACATTATTTTTTTTATCAACCATAAAATCCCGGAGTCGTTACTTTTTTTTTTTTTTTTTTTTTTTTTCCATTTATCCCTCCCCCATGTAATTTCTTGTGGGGAAAATGTTTATGCTTTTGGAAATGTATTTCTGTGAATGGATATAGTTAATTTAATAAAATGTTTCTGCAATAAAATCAATTTGGCATCTTACGAAATGTTAAGATCAAAATCCCATGCATATTATTTGGATTATTCGGAAAAATGTTTTCATCTTGAGTATTATTTTCACGGTTCAATCCATGTAACCTCCAACCTTTTTCAAGTGTATCTTGTTGAACTTAAGGGATCTTTCTGTTGAATTCTGAAATCTGTACAGAAATATTGAAAATAACACTTAAGGTAAGAACAGTACTCCGACCAAATATAAATTATCAATCCTCATCTCAAAAATTGAGAAACATGAAATCCCATAGTTTTGAGGGTTTTTTTTTTTTTTTTTTTTTCAGGCAGAAGATATCTTTAACATTTTATTATATAGAAGTATGAACTTTTAATAATTGGCTTTGTGTATATATTTTTGGTAATCTTTAAGTAGTAATTTTGAAAATACTTTTAGTGATTTTGTTAAAATAAAGTAAAAAAAAAAAAAAAAAAAAATCAGTTTATAGTACAAAGTAAAACATCTGATTTATTTTTTTTTTCTTTTAATTTGGAATTGAAATTTAAAGTGAATTTAGAAAAGGTTAGAATGTTTTTATAAAGTTTTCAAAATTGCAAAAAGAATTTAATCTGAAAGCAAATAGTCTTTAATTATATTATGTTGTAATGTCATTGCCTCCTCACGTGTCGACAATGCTTTTTTTTTTTTGAGAGAGAGAACAAATTTATTGAAAAAGAAATATATTTTGTATTATATAAAGAGCAGTTGTCTGTGTTTGTATGTCTGGCTAAAAACTACAAAAAAGCACATGAAGTTGGTATATTCTTGATTGCTAGTTTCTATATAAAGTAAATTTACTCTATGGTTTCTTTATCAATAAATTTCTTAAATATTTTATTCTGGTTTGTCAGTTCTTCACATGGATCATTGCAACATGTTATTTAGAAGAATAAAATATTTGATTTGTTTCCTTTCAGAAAATATTTTTGCCACATTAGAATTATTCTCAAATAGCTACAATCTATATAAAAAAAAAAAAAAGTCGGAGAGTGTAACTGTATTCAGAGTTACTTCCCTTTTGATCGGAACACCCAAAAGCAAAACAAATTGTAATCGGGTAATGCTGAGTAGATAGAGCTAGTAATATAGAACTGGTTATACCTATCCAGTATTGCACAGAAGTAGTTTTTTTTTTTTATATACAAAGGAATGGAAATTAAATTTGGTGATTTTAATTTTATAATAAAAGTAATTTGTGAAAAAAAAAAGTTTTTTAAAATTGTTTTAGTAAAGGGAAGAATGTGGTATGATTGCATATTTAATCTGTTTTGGTAAGGGAAAATGTCTCCACTGTAACAGTTTTCTGAGTCATAATAAGTATTTTAAGAAAAAAAATTGACACAAAATCAAACATTTATGCCAATAACTTAGTGGAAGGAAAAAGTTAAAAAAAAAAAAAAAAAAAAAAATGGTTGCTTAAAGATAACAAATTTAAGCATATTTCAAATAAGTAACTTTTGGTTTTTATTTTATTTTTGGAATATCTTTTTATAGTTGTATTGATATAATTTTAATTAGTCAGAATTTTATTTACTCTTCGCTGGTTCACTTGTTTATTATTTTCTAATATGGTAAACTCCAGCGGCTTCAATGTCTTTTTATTCCCACCCCCAGCCACCTGCGGTTGATGGCTGACATGTTAGTTTATCTGCTGCTGTTGTTTTATGAAAAGATTATCCTCCTATGAAGATTCTTTTTCTTTATAATGATATTTATCATCAGCACATTATTGTAAAGTCTATTCAATTTTGACCTTTATGGACTAACCTTTTTTTTTTTTTTTTTTTTTTATTAGTCCTTTTAACAATTATTAAATGATGTGACTCTTTCAGTTCTTGTAAATCAATTATTAAGGAAGTTGCTTTTATTGTCCCCGCTAATCTTCATGATCTGACTAGGTAGATCATGATAATATTAAAATGGGTCATTTTTTAACACTAATCTGCATTTTCACTTGGTTATTCTCAGTTTGATTTTTCATATGAAGTTGATCAGTAACTAGTTTTTTTTTTTTTGTTTTTTTTTTTTGACATTTAGATCTTAAAAAAATGTTTCTTTAAAAGAAAAATTTGCAATATATGCAATTTTTTCTTTTATATTTTAAGAAAAAAAAATTATATATCCAATTGCAAAATTGCTTTTTTCTTTTATATATTCAATTTTTTTCTTTTCTACAAACTTTTGGCATTGTGTGATGATTAAACCAACTCTACTAGATACTGAAATCGATAATACCAAAAAGCATGGTCTGTCATCTGCTTCAAAACAGTTGAGAAACAAATGTGACAATTATGTGGGAGACTATTTCCTCTACAAAAGTTAACTTGACTTTAACCATTAAGCTAAGCTTGAAAGTGGATGACATGAACACAATTCCTTCAGAGAATATTAAGTATACAATGACCAAAGAAAAATTACCAACACTTTGCTACACAAGAAGACTTGATGAACAAGAACCCTGAAGTACCAAACCAAATGCAGATCATTAATATTTGGCTGGACATCTGTTTTAGACAAAGAAACACCAGCCAGAAGAGCATTGAAAGAATCGTAAAAATCATGCTTTGTTGTCGTATATTCAGGGAAACTTTGTTGTCGTATATTCAGGGAAACTTTGTTGTCATATATTCAGGGAAACTTTGTTGTCATATATTCAGGGAAACTTTGTTGTCATATATTCAGGGAAACTTTGTTGTCGTATATTCAGGGAAACTTTGTTGTCGTATATTCAGGGAAACTTTGTTGTCGTATATTCGGAGAAACTTTGTTGTCGTATATTCAGGGAAACTTTGTTGTCGTATATTCAGGGAAACTTTGTTGTGGTATATTCGGGGGAAACTTTGTTGTGGTATATTCGGGGGAAACTTTGTTGTGGTATATTCGGGGGAAACTTTGTTGTGGTATATTCGGGGGAAACTTTGTTGTGGTATATTCGGGGGAAACTTTGTTGTGGTATATTCGGGGGAAACTTTGTTGTGGTATATTCGGGGGAAACTTTGTTGTGGTATATTCGGGGGAAACTTTGTTGTGGTATATTCGGGGGAAACTTTGTTGTGGTATATTCGGGGGAAACTTTGTTGTGGTATATTCGGGGGAAACTTTGTTGTGGTATATTCGGGGGAAACTTTGTTGTGGTATATTCGGGGGAAACTTTGTTGTGGTATATTCGGGGGAAACTTTGTTGTGGTATATTCGGGGGAAACTTTGTTGTGGTATATTCGGGGGAAACTTTGTTGTGGTATATTCGGGGGAAACTTTGTTGTGGTATATTCAGAGAGTAGCGATGCAAATTACATAGCCAATCAATCTCTGATAAAAGATTTTGTAACGACTGGATTTGATGGTACGAGACTGTTAGAACCATCAAATTGCAGTGCATAATGTAGATGTAAAGAAGAGAGAAACCTTGTTTAAACTGGTTAATACAATCATCCTTTTACTTTAAGGATCAACTTTAATCTAGCATTGCCCAGAATTAACCAATAACACTATATTATCTTTTACGTTTTTCTTTTTATTACATTTCATATATGTAATTGTGGAGTCTGGGATCCAATGATATACTTAGCATTAATTGGTAGGGATGTAAATAAAGTAACAATTATTGAACTTTTGGTAAATTTATATTCTTTAATCCTAATCCTTAAGATACATCTGGCATTTTCTGAGAATCCATGATAGCTTGCGTGTACTTTGTATCCAAGGCCAGAATGTTAAGTTTGATTTTTAATTTTGATAATTTTCAAGTTATAAAGTAAAATATACGTTTTAAAGATGTCAAGCGTGAATACTAATTCTACAACAATGGTTTATCCTGTTTTATAAAGTGACATATTTATCAAAGTACTTTAGGTAATGTTCTTTATACATATGTATGACATATTTATCAAAGTACTCTGGGTAATGTTCTTTATACATATGTTAAAAACTGGTGATGGGGGAAATTCCAATATTTTTCCTGATTCCAATAAATATACTAAAGTTATGTTTAAAAAGTCAACTGATAGTAAAACTTCATTAATGAATAATGAATGTTCATTTTCGTTTTAAAGAAGCAAACATTTGCACATCAATAAATGAATTTACTTAGCTATTTTCAAAGGAGGAGAAACAAGATTAGAATGCTTAAATTTAAAAATGGTTGTTTGAAAATAAATATAATTTATTTTAGTTTAATTTAGATTAAGAAAAACTTGTGATTTTTTTTATAAACCTTATTATATGGCGTGTAGTTTACAAAGAATGACAATGATGTCTCAATTATAGAGAAAGAAGTCAACAAAATACAAAGTTTACTTATTAAATACATTTTAGATGTTCTCAATTGAATAAAAATTTTCCTTTCATTTCTGTTATTCGAAAGAATTTTCTTTATTTCAAAGTTTATTTTTAAAATATTTTTGTGTCTAATTTGTCAAACTATTTATCTTTTTAACAAATAAATACTTCAAAGTAATATGTTTTAATACTGCACTTTATCTTTTCTGTGCTATGGAAAAATCCTAGACAGTCAATTTTTATTTTTGTCGCAATCCAGAGTGCCCTCTTTTTGAAGAGTTGGATCCCAATCTTAAAAACTGACGTTGTGTCTAACCCTGCCCTCATGAAGAGACAATTAAATAGGATCACACATAACAACATTCTCAACTAAATTTCCCCCTCCAAAATGAGATTCAATGTTTTAGGTGATTATGTCTAAATACTCTGAAAAACTTGGCAGAAGGAGAAAAAAAATATTTTAGAATTTTGATTGGGATATACATACATACTTACATTTTTATGTTGGCAAATTTTAACTTTTATGTTGTCTCAAAGCAGTGTACTTGTGTCTAATAGAAAGAAAATGAAGCAACTGCCAAACTGTTTCAATGATATTAATAACCAAGAATCATTTCATTAATCGTTTTTGATTTTATTGCCTTCTCTTTCTGCCTCAATCCACTTTTTAAAAATTTTGTTTTACAACCATGTGAAAACTCAAAATCCAAAAACTGCTGCCAAAGTGTGTTCTTGCACAGAGCCATGGAAGTCTTTAAATTCACTAATTTCTTTCTACTTAATTCAACCCTACACAAAGCTTTTCATGGTCAAACTTCAAAGGTTTCTTTTATTTTTCCACA
Organism: Euprymna scolopes; assembly: GCF_053919585.1. NCBI lineage: Eukaryota > Metazoa > Mollusca > Cephalopoda > Sepiida > Sepiolidae > Euprymna > Euprymna scolopes. The sequence continues at coordinate 45,256,570 of NC_136491.1, read as the reverse complement.
CATTTTTTAACCACCTTTTGTAAAGTCGTTTGTAAAGACATTTGCCATACAAAAACCGGCCATATATAAGAGTAAGTCATTTTAAAAAGATTTTAATTTAATTATCAATAATTAATTTTTTTCTTGACAGAAATGCTTTAATTTTTAAACATTTTTCAGAACCTTGTAAATCAGCTTCTTTCATTTAAAGGCTACTAAGTGAATTTCTCTTTTGTAATTTTTTTTAACACTAAATTTACATTATACTTTGCTGTTATCTGTATATATTAGATTTGCTTGTAGTTAAAAAAAAAATTATAAGTATACTAACAGAAAATTAAGTTGAACATTTTTAAAATCGAAAATCGAACAAAATTTTTTCTGATATCACAAAAACTTCTGATACCGATTAACCATCTCAGCACTAGTCAATTCCCTAGAAATTTTTTAACAGACAAGAATTAATTATATGTATGGTTTAAATTTACTTATTAAAAATGCATGGAACTTTGGAGAAGGAAAATTGTATTTATAAAATTTTAGTTTAATTGCATATTTAAATAGCTAGATATCTTCTATTAATCGGTGCTTTTTTTCCTCCCGCTTGTTTTTTTTTTTTTTTTTTTTTTAAACAATCTCTTACTATTTTATGCAAACTTAAAATGTCTGTTTTGATGTTTACTAATATTTGGCAATGTCTCTATATTTGTCACTTGAATATAACTGTATTTTTATGTTGTAGCTAAGTGGTTAAATACCTCTGAACAATTACTCTCCACTTGCTCATTTAGTTTTGTAAAATATATATCCTATTCAGGAAAAGGAAATCTGGACGTCTTTGGTTGGGAAAAACCTGCCAAGCAGTAGACGTTGGCAAACTGCTGCTGTTGATTTATTAAAGATGAGTATATTTCTCAAAAGGCTCAGCATTTGCTTTTTATTAGGGTCTGCTGAGGTTTGTCAGATGCTGTCATGTCTACTCTTTCCTCTCTTTTGTCATTTATTTGATACCCACCCTCCAACTTGCTACACTTTTTTTGTTCTCTCTACCCAATCTAATAATCATCATGACTGACTCATTGATTATCATACGTTTTGGTTGAAAAGTTTTATTTATATTTCTTTTTAATTATAGATTGAATATTGAATTTATATTCGTCACTTGGTCTCTAAGTTTTTTTTCTATTGGTTGCTTTTGCAATGTATTGGATACATTATAGAAACTGGCTATGAAAGTATTATTTATTTAAGCAAAGAAAAAGAAACCTTAAAAAAGCACACATACAAAACAAAAACCGCCATCACCTTGGGATTATGTCCTTTGGCACCAAAATCAAAAGATTCTTGGCCATTTTTGAAATGCCCTTTTCCCTGTTGATTGTAGTATGATGCAGTTCTAAGTAGTGATGTGACGATTAATCGGAATCGTTAATCGTAAGAAGCGTGTATTGGGGGGTGGGAATCGGAATCGCATCGTTAAAAAATACCTTAGATTTATGATTCTTTCATTATGATTCTCTTATATTTTTAAGTTGAACTGTTTGTTTGAAGTGAGATTAATGCTCTCAAAAATTTATGATAAAAACGTCATAGAACTTTCATAACATATTTAATATGATGTACAAGAATTTTATTAACTACTTTAAAGGTAATCTTTTTTTATCTTAATGAGTTTCAAAATTTATTTGAATTTTTTCTTTAATTCTTTGAATTAAAAAAAAAAAATTAATAAATGCTTCTCTACATTAAAAACTGACCATGTGTGTCTGTCCTCGTGGGGAGGCAAGTAAATAGGAAGTAATATGGCATCTGAAAAACATTTTTCGACCACCATAAAGGTATTACAATGCATTTAAATCCTGAAGAATTTCTGCCATGCGCACTTGTTGTTCTAAGTTAATTAGCCACTACTTGTGTTTAAAAGTTAAAAGAAAAAAAAAGTACTTTAAAATCGTAAAAACACTAAAGCTTTTTTCGTTTTGGAAGGGAGGGTTCAGGCGCCCCTATTATCCCAAAGAATCAACTATGTAAACACTTTGCAATATTTTTCAATAATTATTTAATAAAAGAATTCTTTATAATCAATTTTTATTTAAAATTAAGGTGCTCCTACACTTTATCGCCAAAATTGGAGACACCATTTTATTTCATGCACCTGCTGTCCAAATCCAAGGGAGAAATCAGTATTTAAACTATGGCCGAAGTTAGAAATAAATAACAAAAAAATTAAACTTCCAGAAAGGACTATGAAAAAACGTAAATAAAGTGAAAGAGAACATATATCCATAATTGGAAATGTTTCGATTTAATTAATGAAAACAGGGAAAGTTTTTCATGAAAAACAGAAAATGAAATGGCATATTCATAATTGTTTAAACTGGGCGAGCACCATTTGAAAACCAAAGCATTTATTGTATAAAAATTTATCAAAATATAATTGTAAAAACATTTATTGAAAAGTTTGCATAAGAAAATATAATTTTAATAAAACAATTTTGTAATGAAAGCAACATTTGGATTCTTATAAAATAGTTTGTTTGTTTTTTTAACAAATAAATAATTCTAACTATTAAATAAAGTAATAAATGTTAATTTATTCTTTCCGGAAGCAATCGTTCTCCAGTTTAATTTTTTTGTTATTTATTTCATGCTTCGGCTATATTTTAAAATAATTTCTCCCTTGCATTTAAACTGCAGGTGCATGAAATAAAATGGCGTCTCCAGTTTCAGTGATAAAGTGTAGAAGTACCAAAATTAAGAAATTATTTTCTAAAATATTTTGTTTATATATGTTTACATTTTGTTAAGTAAAATTAATTTTAAAAATATTGTTTATATCCATCTACATTGAAAAGGGTTATTTTTTGGTATTTCCACCGGTTGTTAACTTGAATTTTCCAAATGTCCGAACGAGACTCGTCTGCCGGACCTACTTATCATCTAAGCTTCACCGATTTTTGTTTTTTGCCCCCCCCCCAGTTTATGTAATTATAAACAGGAAAATTGGTGAAAGTCAAAATGGAATCCGCGCTATTTTAAAATATTATTTTCAAGTTTAATTAAAGTTTTACGATACCCATTTCTTATTGTTTTTGTATTCTTTTATTTTTATTTATTTTGTTTTTTTGCCGGATTTAACAAACAAAATGAAAGAAAAAAAAAAAAAATGGTGCTTATGCACTTATGTCACCGTTATTTATTTATTTATTTTTTTATGGTTTAAGTGCCTCGCCCAATGTTTGAAGAGTTTCTAATTTTTTTTTAAAGGAAAATTGGTGAAAGTAAAAAAATTAGCACTTGTAGCGATAAACAAAAAGCTTTAGCGTGTATGTACCTCATGGAATGTCATAGATCGAAACATTAATAATTAACATAATTAAAGTTTTACGATACCTGTTCTTATTAAATTGTTAGGTGAAAGTACCCGCGCTATTTTTAAATAGTATTTTTAAGTTTAATTACAGTTTTACGATAGTTATTTTTATTAAATTGTTAGATGAAAGTACAGAATAGGTACACAACACCCTCTCGTCCCCATGTTAAGAATGGCTTCCTAAATAATGTCATTATTTCAGCACGGTTCAATAAGTGCATGAGGATCTTTTATTTTCTTGAGTAAAATAAAAACTATTCGACAAGAACACTACTGTTTTTGTTTTAATAATTTTTTATTCAAAAATAAAAAATAAAAATTTCAATTGTTCAAAACATGTTTTTTTTTTTTTTCCAAAGCTTATTGGGATTTTTTTTTAATTACCATATTTTTCATGAACATGCTCTAAAAATGTTATATCGACATGAGACCATTTCATTTTTCCTGATCCCGATATGTATTTCAGTCCTCTTTTAATACGAGGCAAGTAGGCTTCAATATTGTTGGTGCAAACACCAGTAAGTAAAATTTTGTGAATGGTTTACAGTCCCGTGAATGTAATTAAACTTGAAAATAATATTTAAAAATAGCGTGGACTCCATTTTGACTTTCACCAATTTTCCTGTTAATAATTATCAAAATTAGCAAAAACCGTCCTCTCATGATGAGTCTGCTTCTACGCATGCGTCATACGACGTCGTAACCTGATTTACTTTAAATATTTGAAAAAGCGCCACAACGTCGTCTTAGCTCAGTTGCTTAGAGCGCGGCCTCATTATCTAAATGTTTTGAGCTTGAATCGTGGTGTGAGATGTCTTCTTTTTTTTTTTTCTTTTTTTTTCTGATTTTTAAAAATTTTAATATTGAAACAGGGTTATTTAAGCCATTTTTCACGTTTTTTTTTTTTTTTTGGTTTGTTTTTTTTTTTTTTTTCTTTTTTTTTACTTTGCTTATTCTTAGGTTTTCATTAACACCCCACACCCCCGGCCCACCACATACACCCAAAAACACCCGGGCAACGCCGGGTACTCACCGCTTTTTTGTTTTTAAATTTTAATATTGAAACGGGGTTATTTAAGCCATTTTTCACATTTTAGAGGGGGAGGGGGTATTTTTCAGATTTTTTAAAGAAGTTTTAACGTTCGTTTTTCTGTTTTCTTTTTTGTTTTTCCGACTTTTACATTTAACGTGGTTCGTTTGTCTTACGTTAGTTTTTTTTTTTTTTTTTTTTTTTTCGATTTTTAACTTTTTTTTTAATATTTAAAAATATTTACTTCGCTTATTCTTATGTTTTGATTACCCCTTCCCCCTCCACCGACCAAACACACACACCTCTAAACACCCGGGCAACGCTGGGTACGCCCCGCTAATCTATATAAAAGGCAAAATGTGTGTGACCATTTCATGTATGTCTCGCAAAGGCTTCTTTCACCGACGGTCCTGGGGTCGTTACTATCACTTAGAACTGTTTATATATAGATAATATCTAGGATTTGGGAACGTGGGTCGCCTCTAGATTTATTTACGTTGACTTTTATGAGATTCGCGCTATTTCGCTCTGTCGCCTGTTTGTCCTGCTTTTTAGTATAAATAAAGTGAAACTAAATTCAAACGGTGTCTTCTCGGCATCGCGCCCGGAAACGTCCAGAAGCAATCAGCTTTGATCAATGTGGGGCCAAACTCCTGGTTTCCCCCTCCCCAACCTCTTGGGGAAAAAAACTAATAGAAGCAGCAGAGTTAACTTTTATTGCGCCCACGTGTCAATTTTGTTTTTAATAGTTAAATAAATAAATTCAAACGTGTTTCCATTGTATGTCGCGGTGGCCCAGTGGTTAACGTCGCAGGTTTTCTTTTTTCACACTTTAATTTCCAACTTTGCTTCACAGGTTTGGGTTCGATCCTCATACTCACCTACCAAAACTATTTTTTTTATATTTTAAACCCCCAAGGAGTTTTGATTTACCCAAAACCACACACACCTCCAAACACCTGGGCAAAGCCGGGTACCCCCCCCCCCCCGGCGAGTTTTCAATAAAAGCAATTGTACAAAAAAAAATCAAATCGTTTTCGAAATTCCCTTAATTGTGTTTCCACTTTTTTGCTGTATCAAATTCTTTCGCTACACAAAAACTTTTGATTATATAATGGTATATTTCAAAACAACAATTCCATCGGAATCATACTTGGTATCGGAATCGTTAAACATTTTCCTGGAATTGGAATCTGAAAAAATTTAGGAATCGTTCCAACACTAGTTTTAAGGCACTGGCTCCTCAATTCCATTTTCCGATTTTAGTTTCATTTCTCGCTGTGGGAGACAAATCCATCCAATGTTAATAAAATTTTTAGTATTTAAAGTAACTTACTTAAAATAATTATTTTCAATAAAATAAAACTATTTCATATTAACATTTGTTCCAAAGTTTTTTTTTCCATTTCTCCAAATTATCAAAACAGTTTATGCTTAATTCTGTGATACAAAGGATTTTTAAATAATCTGTGTGCATTATATATGTAGTGCTCTACTTGTATTGGCTATCATCCGGATTGAACTGGCTTCCTCCTGATCTCAAACCACCACAGTCCAGTTTCGTCAATTTGGGTCAGGTCACAGGATATGGCTAACCACTCTCGATTCCGTTGCTAGAGACCAACTACTTGTGGGCACAATAGCACTGCCAGATCATCCTTAATTGTTGTCGTCCAGGTTTTCAGCTTCCCACCAACACGTTTGCATCAGTTAGAAAGATATAGTGCTCTGCAAAAAAATTCACAAACAGTTTTCGGTATACCTAATTCACATATTTATTTTTTAAACAGTTTCTAATAAATTGATATTTTATAACATTTGTAATTTGCATTGTCATATTTTCTTACATATACACAATAGGTTTGTTAATAATGAAATGTTTGAGAGAATGTTGAGAACAGATACTACACTTATCACATAGAGTAAAAAAATTCTACAAAACAAAAAATTAGGCACAGGCCACTCAAAAATTGAGGCGGGGGTTCTGTGGCTATCTGTACTTTTAGTTGGGCTATGCTAATCCTAACTAGAGTTCTCATTCACCATAATAGTCCTCCTTAAGATTCCCAAATCAAATAGCTCAAAAGGCCAAGGAGCCATAAAAAATATGTTTATGACTGTTCATTTTTTAAATGAACAAAAAAAAAAAACCCACTTTAATCTATTGTATTATCTTTCAATTGAAGTGGTTAGTGTAGTATTTGTTCTGTTATAAGGCCATCTTTCCAGGGATTTTTTTTTTGTTAGGGGAGGGAGTAGTGTAATACTGTTTCTCTATTCATGATATAAAACTTATAATGCCTGTAAAGGCATTATCTTCTTTTATCAGGGTTTCCATCCAGGTATTACCTCGTGTTTTGGAGAGGGTATTTTATCTATTCTGTTGTCATGATACCATCCTACTAGTCATTACGTCCTCCTTTAAGGGTAGTGTATATGTATGCCAACAGTATTCACCCTAGTCTAGTTGAACCAGCTTCTTCCCAAAGAGTTAGTGTTGAATGCCACAAGCAGTTTCTAGTCGCATGTATATCTCGGTCATGGAAAATAAAAATGTTAGGTTTTTGCAGTTCTTCCAGGGAGGTGTCAATGTTCAATAAGAGGTAGTGTTCGTTTATATTGCTACTATCTCCTGTGGCATTGACTTCCTCATTTTTTTAAGAGGTAGGGTAATCCTCTCCAGTGTTATCATCTTCGGCTTGCAAAAAATATGTGACTGAAGGGAAGCATTTATTTGCTAGTTAATTAATAAATGCTGAGAATTTTTTAATTTGGATTTTTTTTTTAATAAGCATTATATACTTTTTGATTAAACAACAAAAAAATAAATTTAAAAAAAAATTACTTTTATTGTTATTGATTGTCCTTGGATTAAACCTGAATTGTTTGGTAGAATTTAATGGTTGTTTGCACACAAATTACTCAGTTCTTCAAATAGTTTGATCATTCAAATGAAGTTGTACAAATGTTATTTAAGGAATGCTGGAATCCATATAAAATAAAGTAGTTAACCACCTCAGCAGAAATAATCTTCTTAGTGACATGCAATATGGTTTCCGTTTTGCTAGATCTACAGCAGATGTGCTAACGGTTATATCTCATGATTAGTGAATCTCTCGACAAAGGCTTCCTTTCTAGGGCATTTGCTCTTGATACATCAAAGGCCTTTGATAGGGTATGGCATAAAAGTTTACTTCACAAGATCCCCAAGGCCTTCGATAAGGTATGGCATAAGGGCCTACTTCACAAGATTTCCAGCTATGGTATTACTGGAAATGTTTTCTCAACTATTAAATCATTTCTCTCTGATTAGCTCATAAGAGTAGTGGTTAATGGACAGAAATCAGAATATTACAGTATTAATCAGAGTATTACAGGATTAATGCTGGAGTCCCTCAGGGGTCCCTCCTGGGCCCAACTCTCTTCCTGATCTACATGAATGATCTCCCAAAACATACTTAAATCATTCGTTGACATCTATGCTGATGACACGACCATCTACGGCAACACATCAAAGGCCGTAAATGACAAAGTTCTCTCTGATTCTCTCTCCTCTGATCTTGAGCGCATGGTACAATGGGGAAGAGGTGGCTGGTTACTTTTAATGCATCTAAAACCAAGCTCCTATCTTTACATCATCAATGCTCTGATCCCCATCTGATTTGTCTCTAATTTTTTTTTTTCACTTTTTTTAATGTTAAAATTACATTCAATCATTTAAAAGTATGAAAAATTCATAATTTTTTTTATCTTCCATTTAACAAACTTGACAAAGCATTATTTATACATATTCATTTTCAAAATGGACGAATTTGATCGGCTATAAAATCTTCCATTTGATTCTATTTTAACTTTTCTTATTTAAAGCTTTTGTTTTTTCTTTTTTTTTTTTTCCTCTAGAAATCATTCAAACAAAATGATTTAATAAGATCATTTTAGTCTTTTCTTTTAATATTGAAACTGAATATTGATCGTTTTCATCATTTTTTACTATCATTGATTATATTTTTGGTTCTTGTTCAGAATTTTTTTTTTTTTCACTTTGGAGTCACCACTTATCAAGGCCTGAAGGCCACTCGAGGATAAGGATCAAGGAAAATACGGTTGTAGTGTAGTAATTGTAAATTGTGTAGAATTTGATTATTTATGGGGACAGCTCAACAAGAACTTGTTTACATTGGATTTAAAGTCTATCATGTTGTATTCAACCATTTCTCCATATTAAAAACAAGACTAAATAAAAATCTGTATGATGTATGTACCCATGATGAAACAAAAACATAGTAGTTCTATTATAAAGAAAGTCGTGCCTAAGCGATTAATAAGAATTTGTAGGCATTACAACATAAATATTGCAGGTTTTGAGCTATCTCCCTTTGTTCCTTGAGTATTTTCAAATGGTGGGTAAGATAGTCCCTCTTTGAGTACTCATAAAATTTGATTTTCTTATTTAAAAATAAAACAAGTTGATCAATTTACATGATTTTTGGAATATTATATTTTTGTTTCATCACTGGTACGTACATCATACAAATTTTTCTTTTTTCTTTATTCTTTATTTTTGTTTTTTAATATGTGGAAAATTTTAATCAGTGATAGTCAAAACTGGTGAAAAAGATCAGTGTTTTGAATATTAATTAAAAGCAACAAAAGTGATTTATTTTTTTTGGGGGGGGGGTCGAGTTGATATTTTGATTTATCAATAATAGAATTGATTTTATTTGTCATGATTTTCTTGTGGATTATCTTAATATTTATAAATATATAATTTTTTTTTTTTTTTTTTTTTTTTTTTTTAGCAAAGTGTATTTAGGCAGTAAACATGGGTTGTTTTATAAGATCAACGTGGAACACTTTAGTCCTGTTTTCAGTAACATTTTATGTGCTGATAACCCCGCTCCCATGAAATCTCAAAGAAATTTCCAATTAATGTTTTAATGCTATTATTACCATTTGTTATATTTCACAAGCTACTTTCAAGAAATTAGATGTTAATATCAATATCAGTAATAATTAATCTTAATCATAATAAAATTATTGATGCCAGTATAAGAAATACATGTTTGATGATACCAAAATAACTATAATTCTGGTCTTTCAAAGCTGAATCAGAATGAAAATCTTGTCAAATGATTATGGTTTATATATTTGATAGTATATTGCTTATTTTAAGTTTTGTGAGCACAGTTTCTTGCACACATACACACTATATAGTATAAATGCTTTATGTGTCTGTCTACATAAATGCATACATGTTTCAACTATAGCCAAATGACTAAGTTACATTTGACCAAGAACTGAAATAAAAATGGTTATGATTTGAAGAAATCATCTCAAGATGAGGACATCACATGATTAGTAAATCACCCAGCATTTGTAACCATTTTTATTTTAATTCTTGGTCTGATGAGATTTGACTATTATTTTTTGGCATGTAGCACATGTGTAGCCAAACATGTTTGTATAAATAAAAAAATTATACTTAACAAATAATTTATCGAATACTATTATATAAACACATTAAGATTCATAGGATTATTTATTTAACTTCTATAAACAAAAACTACAGTTAGAAGTATGTGTATGCTTAGAAAAATAAATAGAAATATTAAACAACCACAAACTATACATGCAGCATAATCATGTTGATACACTGGTTCCCGTTAGATCACCAAAGTTAAGCAACGTTGGGCTTAGTAGGTACCAAAATGGGTGACCATTTGGGAATTCTATGTACTGTATGTGCTCTCCGCTTTTTTTAGCATTGTTTCCAGTTGTCCTTGACTTTTCCTTGCAACTGGACTCAAGCAGTGCTGATTTAGGAGCAGTGTGATTGGGAATTGTGCATCCCTTACCTCATAATTACACACGCAGCTACTCCAAGGGGCTATCCATTGTCTTTCGAGACTGAACGGAGGCAATGAACAAAATATCCAAAACAGATTCAAAACAAACATTTGTTTGATTAATACTTTTGTTTATCACATTATTAAAAAAACTTGTAATTTTGACTTCGGTTTTTTGTTTAGCAGAAGTTACGCCAGTGTTTACCAAGGAAAAATCTCTTCTGATTAATGTTTACATAATGGTTTTTCAGTTTCCTTATAATTGAACATTTAATGTTAATTGGTCTTTTTCTTCAGATTTTTTTCTTAGATAAAACGTTTGAGCTATGAAATATTTTAGACGTTTATTTTATATTAAAAATATGCTATTGAATCTATTCAGAATTCCAGAAATTTGTTTATTTTAATGAGTTTAATTGGTTGGACCAAGTGAGGGGAAACTTTAATAATCACCTGCAAGAGTTTCTCTGGTGCCGGTGAATTAAATTTGATTTTTTTTTTTTTTTTTTTTTGGAAATATTCTTAGATATGTTTGTAAACTTTAAAAAAATATTTTTTATTATATAGAACCATTCTAGGAAAAAACATTTAAAAGTAAAGGCTAAAAAAATATATTTTGATTATAACACTTTATTAAAAATAGAACCATTCCGAAAAAGGAAGCATTTCGAAGTAAAGACTTTTATGTAAAGTTTTAAAATTAAACTGGAATTATGTAAACATTAATCGGAAGGGACTTTTTCTTGGTATACACATTAGCATAACTTCTGCTAAACCGAAAGTGGAAATCAAAATGATAAGTTTATTTAAATATAACCCTTTATCAAAGTGATTAGGAATTACATAATTTTAATCTAAATAGAATAAGAGCTTTACAGATACTTTGATTTTGTTTTCCTTCTCATCAAAAATCTAAGTTATATTCCCCACATCCCCAATTTTACATCTTTTATGGTCTTTTGCTGACCATCAACCCTTCTATCTAGAGTGAACTTTCACTCTGACTATTGTCTCCCCCACAGTCTACACCCCTCCCCCTCTTTCACAATCACTTCTGTCTCTTCCTTATATGTATCTCTTGTGCTAAAGGTATCAAATATCTAATTGGTTTGTTGCACTTTGCTATTCTTTGCCAAATAGATTTGATTTAGTCACTTTGATAAACAAAATATTATTAGGCAAACATGTTTTTGATCTGAATCTGTCTTTTATATTTAGTGATCGTTTCACTTTTCCATTTATTTTCCATACTTTCTGTTAGATTTTATCTTGTACAAGTTACGCATGATGGAGTTTTTTAATTTCTTATACTGAGCCTTGCTGGGATGTTATTCAATCATTTGTTCATATTTCTTTTTTAAATGTCTGCATTGGAATGCATTGATATCTAATTATATAGTTATCTTGAATTCGAAATAAAACTCATTTAAAATCTTTGCATGAAATCCATTCAATATTTCTGATTGAATCGTTTTCTCTTTCACAATCTGATTTTTATTGAATGTTTTCAACAAGTTTTTTTTTTTCTACTGATGATATTCTGGAAATTTTTACATTTCCTTTTCTCCTCAAAGAAAAGCAGCAAAGGCTTGTTAAATGCCAACAAAAATTTTAACATTTCAGGAAATGTTTTAACAACAAAAATCAAAAAAGTTTCAAATCTTTTGTTTTCTACACTTCCATTTCCATCAAGGTTTTTTTTTTTTTTTTTTGTTTTGTTTTACTAACCAACTGAACTTTTTCTGATTCCTATTTTTTTTTCATATTCCTTTTAAGGCTTTGCTTTTTGTCCTATGTTTAGAAGTAAGTGCACTCTATGAATTTAACTAGTTTCCATTTGTTTTTTGTTTTTTTATTAATAGAATACATTTAAACATTTGGTGGTTGTTGAGAATTTCCCCTATATTAAAAAACAAAAATTAAGAAAGTTTTATGATGTACATATTCATAAAATACATGAAGAAAAGAAAATGGCAAACAATATAGTTGTTCTCAACCAGTAAATTATATGAACATCAACTGACAGTTGAAAGAGAAAATATGGAACTGCTACCAGATCAAAGACACGACAGTAAATGATTAAAATTAAACAGGCATATTAAACACACTTATACTTAATGAAAGTTGCATCTTCTGCGTTCATTTACTTGGTATTCAAACATTTTAAGTGGCTGTAAAAAAAAATATATATAGGAATATCTGCAAGAAGTACTAACATGTGTTTACTTCTCCAATAATAGACTACTTTAAATAATAAAAGAAAAGAAAATCACTTTCAACTTCTATAAGAGAAACCAAACATGCAATTAAATAACTTCAGAATTTTTCAAATGACTATTTTATAAATACATTGTTTGACACAAAATGACTTACAGGGTTGATGTGCCATAAAAAATAAAATAAAATAAAAAAGCGCAAAATCTGAATCAGTCACCATTTTTTTTTTTCATTTTTTTTTTTTTTTTTTCAAAAAGAAGAGAAGTAACTTTATTTGTAACAGATAATTTGTTAATTTAATAATGAAACAATTCTCATATTTAGTTATATTTGTATGATTGTTCAAAACGATTGTGTGGCATGAGTATCCAGGGAATCATTTCTCTGCTTGAATGTGTTTGTGTAACAATATGCATTTTTTACATCTTAAGAAATTAGTTTACATATGAGACTCTATCCTGGACAAGTAGCAAAAAAAAAAAAATAATAATTTTGTTTTAATTTTTATATTATTAGTATAATTTGAGTAATTAAAAAAATGTTAGACTTTATTTTCATGTGTGCAGATATAAAACAAAACATTAATAAGGGGAAAAGTTTTTTTTTATTATTCATTCTTCAAATAATATCCCCCTTCCCCAATACTGGTTGGTTGTAGGGGATTGGCTGTAATGAAAATCAATTTAAACAATTATATTTTTTATTGCAGGGGTTTTAGTCTAATCCTTTTAATCCATCACAAAATAAGTGATAGGATCAGTTATTTAATTGAATGCAATACTTTTTTCTGCTTTAAGTCACAATAATCTGAAATATTTAATGTTTATTTTATACCACCTTTGGTTTTGTTTGTTTCCTCTCCCCATGGCTGAAGTCTGTGGTTGCAAAGTGGAGAAAGAACATATAAAAGACAGAAATACATTCTGATGAATTTAATTTCATAATTAAATATATTTTTTATCAATGTTTTAAAAATTTTGTTTTATGTTATTACATTTTTTTTATTAATATATATATATGTATATATATATATATATACTAGCATGGCCACCCGGCATTGCTCGTGGGTCGAGAAGTGGTATAGTATGGTTATTAGACAACCCAGCCCCCCCCCTAAATATTTCCATCAAAATAGCAGCGAGTGCCTGTGCGAGCGAAGAAAAAAAAAAAAATTTAGCTGCAATAGCCAGGCTTGAACCTGTAACGCAAATGGGAAAAGGAGGTAAAAAAAAAGAAGAAAAAAAAACGTGTTAGCTGTCTCACCCACAGCGCACTTATGACATCACAGGCTTTCGAAATAATGTCTTTTAAACCTACATTGAGATCGCTAGGTGTGAATGTTGAGGCAAAACCTGGCCACGCCTTGCAAAAAACAGCCTAGTTGACAGTTAAAAAAAGGTTTTTGACCAATTTTTGAATATTTGTCATCTGCGAGATCAATCTTTGCATGTGTCGAAAATTTTTGGCAGACACACACACATTTTGCCTTTTATATAATAGACTAGCATGGGTACTTGGCGTTTCCTGGGTGGAGATGAAGTTGGGTTTGGACACAGCTGCTAACTTGAAAATAAAAGAACGGATAAAAACAGGAAAATGTAATCGGACAGAAAAAGAAGTATGTGAAAACCAGTTTAAGCGAACTCAGTCTAGAAAGATTTCTCATTATGGTGTGTTGCAATGAAAACAAAGTGAAAATCAGTTTTAAAAAAAGTAAAATTTGTTTTAAGTGAAATAACTGTTATAAAAATGACTAGTTAAAAGAAAAATAATCACATTATGTAATTCTCGAAATAAGAAAAATGTTATGGCAAATAAAAATCTTTTGACCCTGTTTAAATCTTTTAAAATCTCTGATAAAAGAAATCGAAATAAAGAAATTGTTTTTAAAATTACTAGACAACCCTGTTAAAAAAAAAAAAAAAAAAAGACCTGTTGCGTGTACTTGAACGCGAAAACTAAAGCTTACGAGGCATCTTCCTGATCCACTGCCCCACAATGCTGACAGCGAAACAACGTTGAAAATTGTTTTATTTAAACCAATTCAAAAAATAATGCTTTGTGCGCATGTGCAGTTTTCAAGATCGTTTAGAAAGGCACGATTTTTTCGACCCTTCCTTGGTTTAAACGTTTATTTCTATACAAAATAATTAACCATTTTTTCTTTCTAATTGTCACATATTATTTGACCGAGACATCGCTCTTTCAGATGGTAACAGTTTCTCCCCATTCTTATGCAGCTGAGAAAAGTTTTTGCAAGACATACAAATACACACATGCACACACACACACATTTGGCCTTTTATATATATAGATATAGATAGAAGATAATTTATTGTGTACTTATTAAAACCATTTTAGATAAACATTTTTTTTACCTGACTGAGAAAAAAAAATCAAATGTTAATGCATTGTTTTATATATTTTTAAGGATATATTGCATCTGATATATATTGTCTTTAGTCTTCTGTATTTCCTGTAAGAAAAGGTTTACGCTTTAACTTTTATGCAAACACTTACTGATGGATTTGGGTTTTAGTCAAATAAAATTAAAACTTTATTTTAGCCTCTTTTTTTTTTTTTTTTTTTTTTTTTTAATCCTTTTTATTTTTAAATCCTGTATTTACTGTGCTTGGATTAACATCTAGTTTGTGAACATGTCATCTTTTCCCTTTATACTTATAATTTCTTATCCTTATTACTTTGATCATAAATCATCATTGAAAATATTTAATTAAAAAAATTCTACCCCCCATTTCAGTTTAACTGGTAATTTTTAATACATTCAAGAGTTTTATTTTATTTTTTATCACTAATTTTTTGTCCTTTTTTTTTTTTTTTTTTTAAGTAAATGTTTTTCTACATTTTATGTTAAGTCTTTACCATACACTTAATGTTATTTCACATCAAATCTTTTTTTTAATTGTTTATAGCAATGTCTTGAATATAAATATATATTAGATCTTTTAGAAAAATAAAATATAAACTAGTTTCAGTTGATCTTTAATTTACTTGACCCCCTCCCTCCAGACATTTGATTAAACATTAGTCTATTTTTAATGTGGGTTAACTTTAGCTCTCCACAAAATTAGATTGGAACAAAAATAGAAAAATTCCCTTGTTGAGAATATTTTCTCCTCTGAGGACAGAAAACATTAATTTCAGCTTAGTCTTTTAAAATTATTCATATTTGAAGCTAACAAACTAAAAAGTTTTTGTGAAAGTAAGAATAAATTGAATTCATATTAACTTTAGTACAATATTAAAAATGTATTTTTTTTTTTTTTTTTTTAATAACGTTTCTTTTTTGTGATGAAACATTTTGAGGGCATCATGTTTTATTAAAAAATGAAATGTCTATATTTTTCAATATGATCTATCAAAAATTTTACCAATGTTTTCCTTTTGACTAATTTATTTTTTATTTTTTTGTTAATTAATTTCATTTGTGCAAATGTAGAACTCATTTGCATATAAAAACTGAAAATTTATTACATTTTTTTTTTTTTTTTTTTATAAAGAAAATGGCTGGTCTATAAGTTATGTTTTAAGAACAATATTCTGTTCAATTGATTAGGTTGAACACTTTCATTTAATTTGTGCAAACATTTTTCAAAATGTTTTTATGATCTTGATTATATTAGTAATGACCCCGTATTGAAGAAAATCATTGCGACCTTTCTGGTAATTTGTTCACTGTAAGTTTGACATGAACTTGTTTCTGATTTTCACGCACTGAATTTATTATAATTGTTTCAAACTTCAGAGTTTTAAATTTAAACATTAAAAAACAATTCTTTCTTATTCATTTTCTGTCTCATATTGTAGTTATAAATTGTATTTGTTGCTGTTATTACGTTTGTTTCTTATGCTTATTGGTTGCTATGAACTTTTATATTTTGTTTTAATATTTTTCAGGGAGGTAGGTCTAATGATGAGTCTGATCGAAAATTACACACTTCTACAGCTCGAGGTTTACAAGGTACCACCACTGCTGGCCGTGTACGGTCAGAACAGGTCCCTGTCTCAGCTACACCAGCAGGAGAATATGGCAGTAAGTAAAAATAATCAATAAAAACAATAGAACTAAATAAAATATAACTAACATTTATCGACGCTTGTAATTTATTGATGAGTGACTTAACCCTATATATCAAGAAGAAAAAATGCCATCAAACAATTTGAGAACAAATTGAATGAAAAGTTTATTTTTACTTTACATAATTAAACATTTAAAAGCTAAATAAATTATTCAATGTTTAAAAAAAATTTCTCTTTTAAATTACTGGGACAATATTAATGCATTGTGTAAAGGCTGTGTGTATGTATATATATATATATATATATAAGATCCAAATTGGTTAACTATGTAAAATTCTCATATACTTATTTGTATTTATTGACCAAATGAACTCGGTATTTTTTATAGGTTAAGACTTATGAAGCATGAGTGTGGTTGTATGTGTCACGAACTGTTGCAGTTAAAATAATCTTAGGTTGTCCATTCACAGAAAACTGCTAAATTTTGAAAAAACCTTGCTTTAAAAATCGTCAACGTTCAGGCAGAAGAGATACAAATATATATATATATATATATATATATATAAATGAAAGGAATTAACCTTTTGCTCTAATATGACCGTATACCCCACCCCCCAACCCAACTTCCATGCAACCCTTACAGATCCCTGGATATTTCAAACATTCTTAGGGGTATAATTTTAAAGTTGGTATGAAGAAACCACTGCATTTCGTTCAAAAGAATTGCTTAAAAACTACCATGGATTGTTAATGTTTTCCGATACACTCTTATAGATAGATGTGTATGGAAGTAGCACAGTCTATAGGGTTACAGTGTTAGTTCTATTAGAGATAATGTATAACTTTCATAACATGCCTGGGAATGATATAAATCTACTTTCCAACTAATAGTGAATTAGTAAGGTTAACTAGACTCTCATGCATTGTTGGGACAACTAGTCTAAGAAATGGTAAATTCGACTATAACCCCTGTAACCAGATAAGTTTTTCTGATGTAGCTCATTATATCACTGAACAAACACCACTTAGAATGGGTCATGTTTTGCACAAACTAATTTGTGGAAGATTTGATTAATTTGGGTTTACCTTAGTGATATATAAGGCTTTACCCATTCCACTGTTTTGAGAGTAGTTTCCACTCTTTAAAAAAAAGGGGAAAAAAAAAAAGAAACCTCTTCTCTTCATCTGCACTTTAAAATAACTTTTGTTGCAAAATTCAAAACATTTCTAACATTATTTCCAAATAAGTCCTTATTTATTTGCTTCCCCACTGCTGGATAAAAAATGAGTCCTTTACTCCTTGGAGGCAGTAAATAGGAATGCACTGTTTTCTGTATAGTTTTTTTCTCTCTCTCTCATATATATAATGAAAATGAGACACAATATAATAAATATAGGTACATACGAATTTATTTGTTGGTTCAAAAAGAAAAAATCATATATAAAGAGGAGTTATCAATATGACAAATTCACTCTTTCTAACAATTCTGATCTACGACAGCAAATCTTTCACACACAAAGTGCTTTGTATTCTTCAGATATAGATTTATAAAAATAATAAATAAAAGCAGCATGTCTGAACACTTTAGTACAGTTTCACAGTAAATTCAATCATCAAAAGTGTATTTGCACATTCAACTATTCGTTATATCATGGCTCTTCAGCATGGCTAGAAATGGGTGAGTACTTTAAACTGATTTGAAATCCAACTGCATGAATAACCGAAATCTATTACCACTGGTATCAGTTATGGTCATGTGTAAGGGAAATGTATATTGAAATAAATTCACAACTATTGATTACATAAAAGGATCTAAACTTTTTATGATCAGTTACACACTTATATTAAATTTGTGTGTATAACACACACACATATACTAGCAGGTCGCACGGCATTGTACAGTCGTAAAATAAGCATAAATATATTTTGATTAATGCAGATTTCTTATTTATTATAAACAGAAATACCATAGGTATTAAATGTAATGTTAAATTCCTTAAAAAAAATGAAGTAAAAGAAACGAAAAAAAACTTGGGCATGTGAGTAATATATTTTTCTAAATAGTTAACTTCTTGTAAGTAAAAATAATACTCGAGTCAAGCTCAAAACCGAAAAACAGTGAGTCAAGTATGATAATTATTAGACCAGATTGACACTATCTTTTAAAAAGTTTTTTCAAATCTACTTAAAGAACCTGTCATATTTCATAACTGCGCATGCGCAGTCGTGAAACAGTTGGCAAACAGAAAAAACTCTGATGACCACCAAGTACCAATTTCTCAATGTTGACTTCTTAGCAGCCCTTTTTTCTGGATGAAAACCAATTAAAGTTTTCCAAATGTCTGAATATTCTATATACCAAATTTCAAGTCTGTCGATCCAAAATTCATTGAGTATGTAGGTTGAGAAGTGTCCTTGCACACATACACACATTCTCATTTTTATAGATATATAGATAATGTATGTGTGTGTACTTTGTCTCAGGTGAAAAAAATAAACCAAAGTACATAAAAAGCATGCCAATGGTGATTTTTTTTTTTTTATTTTACTTTTTATTTTTTTTTTGTCATTGGACAAACAATTGTTGGGTTGGAACATGTACAAGTCTAATGCACAAAAAATAAATTCCTTGTGAAGGCTATATATGTTTCTGTGGATGTAGATAAGTAGAAATTAATTGCATGAGATTGGAGGGGGGGGCTTATTTATTACACACGCAAACACAAAGAGAGAGAGAGAGCTACAAATGTGCATAACATATTTATTATAAATAGCCATTGAATTTAAAATCCATGTGGGAGTTCTGAAAGAAACAGATTATCACGAAATGTTGAATTGTCTTTACTATGAATTTTAAGGTTCATATTGAAGACATAATCTGATATTCTGATAGCCTCTTTCTTTGGCAATTTGCTTATGGTTTTGAAATTAGAAATTTTCAGTCTTTAGATACAATTTTTTCTTACTGAGATTACCTTAAAAACAAGTATTTTTTTCATTCAATGTTATCCTTTTGGAATGATGGTCACTTTTTAGTATAGATATAACAAAACATATTTCAGCCTTGAAATGAAGAGTAAAATGATTTAAATAACATCATAGTCCACTATATTAACATTGATTTAATAATTTATAAAAAATTCTGAAAATTTCACGAAGATTGAATAATTCTGACTTTTATTTTTCAATTAGGGGTTAAATTCATTTTTGGATTTAAAAAAAAATACAAATCGCGTTCACTTTATTACATGTCTCTAGATACTTAGAAATTCTTCTTGCATTCCTCAAAATAATCAGTTTATATTATTTGTAAAGATAATGTAAAAATAGCCCTATTTCTATTTAATTTACATGTTTACGGTATGTATGAACATGTTATATATTATCTGAAAAGTATCAATTTTTTTCTAGGCTCAGAGATCTATATTATATTTCTTTGTTTGTCTGTTTCACTTTTCTCAGAAACTATTAGGTCAATCTGGTTTAAATTTTGTATAGACTTTTATGATAAAGTACAGTGAGCCAAGTAGTATGGTATCTATTTGATGAACAGTTAGGGATTAATAGGGATCAGTATTTAATGTAAACATTAGCACACATTTAACCATTTTCAATCATCACTTTGGCATAAAGCACCCATTGAAGGGTCTATAACATTTGCCCATTTTTTACAGGCTAAAAATTCTAGTTTCAAAACAATTAAAAAATTGTTGAATGTACAAAAAGGACAGGAAGAGAGACAAAAACTTAATGAGATAAACTACTTGAGTTAATTGCAAATCGTGAACAATTTTAATGAAATATATGCGTATATAATTTCAAACAATTCAATTTCAAAATTGAGAATGATTTTATATATCCTGTGTGATTAAAATATACAGGGAAAAACTTCAAAGGAAATGTTGATAAACTTTGTGTGCCAGGTTAAGGTTCTATTGGGGCTACTGCATCACTTTTCTTTTTTTTTTTTTTTTTTTATAAAGTAATAAGATCTTATTTTTTTATTGTCGATGTTTTGCTCATTGTTAACTGCTTCTGAATGGTGTATAAATGTATTTGTGCCGATTAATCACAGGTAGACATTAAAGATGCTTCAGATAGTTTATCGTTTGAGGAGAGGCAGAACCAGTTAAAAGTTTGTAATTGACATTGGTTTTGTAAAGTATGTGTTTTGGAAATGTAACATTTTCAGATTCAATTTTTATTGTTATTATCCAGTTATTAGAAGTTCTTACACGGACTATCACCAATCATTCACTGTGGCATTTCCTGGAATCTGAGTGACAAGTATCCCTAAATTTCCAGTACTCTTTACCTCTCTCAATAACTAACACAAATGACTACACATTATTACAACCACAGCTTACCTTTGCTCTCTCACTGGCAATAGCCATTGGTATTTCCTGGAGTTTGGGTGGCAAAAAGCCCTCCAAGGACCCAGTGTTCTCTGCACTTTTCTAGTGGAAATCTGGCTAATGCTTTCTCTCATCTGACCTCCGTTTATGACTCTTTGGTGTGACGTCATCCGATGTAAATGCCAGCATTTTATTAAGAAAAATATGGTTTTAGTTATATAAATCTATGGTGTTTTAATGTTGTTTTTTTTTTTTTTTTTTTTTTTTTTTTTTTTTTTTTTTTTACTTAGAATGGGGAAATATCATAGAGACCTTTTTCTTTATATTGTTTAAATTTAATAGAAATCTTACAGATTTGATAATTTTTCAAATTTATCATGGGAGATATATTTGACTACAATCATTTTGAAAAAAAATTAGATACCATCTCTAATGATTATTGGTGTGTGTATATATATATATATATATATACATACACACACACACTATAACAATTTAACTGAAGTTAAAATGAAAAATACTACCAAATTAATTGGTTTATCAGTTTTTAACTAAAAGAAATAAAAAAAAAATATTAATAAATAATACCAATGGATGTTGATGCTTATACTTATGTTGACATTCATCCTTGTGATCGTGTTGGACCAACTTCTTCCTTGGCATACATCACATCTCCAAACATTGACATAATATCTACAAAAAAAAAGAAGTTCTTTGAGATTTGTCTAAGGAAAGGGGGCCAAAGTTTCTGCTATTTACTGTTCATAAATCTTTAATGCAATTTTTATTTTAATCTTATTTTAAAGATTTGATGTATGATTATTATCATCACTTTTGAATTGGAAAATATTTATGGCACAATTCCAGGAGACTTTCTTTCCTGTAAAAATCTCCAGGATGGAGTTGTGGTACTCTCACTTGTGTGTGTGTGTGTGGGGGGGGGCTATTTTTGCAACTGGTCCTAAGTGCTTTTAAGACACTGACCGAACAAACACACTAAAAATAACCTCTTGATCTTGTGAGTGGGTAGGTGAATTACTAATCTGTTTTTAAACTTTAAATCCTTTCAATAAAAGCATTGACCAACAAAAAAGGTTGAGTAGGAGAGGTTGGCTGGAGAGAAACTATAAAGGAAATGCTATTTACATGGTTGAAACAGATGTTCAGCAAAACTGATCAATTGTCAATAAAAAAACCTCAGGCTGTGGTTACCAACTCATTTTGCTCACACAAAATGTTCAATGCTAAAACAGCTGGCAATTATTGGATGAGAATTACTGAATAAAACAGATGGAAACTGTAATCTGTTGGAGAAGGGGTATAGTTACCTATCTTATTTGGATAAAGTTGAAAGATAATTAATGATTCTTAGGGATATTAGGTTTTTGTTATGAGCATTGGTTTTGTTGATTCTTTCTAGAATTAGGTACTTACAGGAGAGGATATGTGAAGGTTGAAAACATCCATAATCAAAAATGGTTCTATAGAACCATGGAACCGACAGGATTTAAACTTGTCAGTCAGCATCATTATCCACTTCCCACTGCTACCGCCTTCAATCTGTGTAATAAATACTGATGGGGACTATGGAATCAGAACCACATTAGTTTAAATCCCGTGTTATGATATTGCATTTACTTGCACTAAATTAACATTGACAGTTGCAGGGAGTCATATAGTTTCCAAAAATAAAAGAATGAAATCTTTTTTTTTTTTTTTTTTCTTCATTCTTTAAAAAAGAATGAACACTAATGAAATCTCAAGATTTGCTAACTCAACCTAGTGATTGCTAAATTACTCTGTTCATATTTTTGGATTTGTAAACGATCTTTTCTATCCTGAATATTTGGAGGAGATTTTCTTTTGTTAACAACAGTTTAATCTCTTCCTTGTCAATGCCTGTTACAACTTCAAGATTTTTGTGTAAATTTATATTTCAGGTGGTTTTATTTTTAAATTGTTAATCAGAAATTTTTACAATTATATTTTTATATCATTGTCTTCCATCTATTTAATTTAAATTCAACTATTCAATATATATATATATATATATATATATATATATAAATGCAATTGCAACATTACAGCTTCCAGTCGTTGAATACTTTCTGACTGCTTACTATGTTTACGTACCAATTTGGCATTTATAGGCACTTAATTTCCTCCAATTCTCGTGTTAATTGCTGGTGGCTTTGAGGTAAGATGCTAATCTATGAAGTCAAAAGTGACCTTATGACTGAGTTTGAATATCCCGACCAGCAGTGATTATCACTTTCTATACTGATAATTTTGTAAGCATGAAACACTAGTGTCTGTAGGTATAAAAAAAATAATTAAGTTTTATTTTAGAAAATTATTGATCAAAATCCCGGTTCAGAGTGAAAGTCCTAGCTAATTAACATGTTGATTTATTTAAAACTCATTTCGATAAATATATTGACATCTTTAATAATTTCTGGTTATTTTATATTTTCTAAATATAATTTTTTTGATAAAGCTTAACGGGGAAAAAAATGACAAAACTTTTACTAAAGAAAGATAATAAATTAGAAAGTTAAATTCGGTAATTACAATTGAAGAACCAATAATCTGTGTTTGAATCAGAAGTTACTGAAAATTATCAATTGCATTCTTGCAAAGCCAAAGTTATCTGAATGATATATTTACTCTTTTCAAACAAAATAAAAAACCTTGTTTTACTATGTAGCAAGTACTATTACTAATCATCGTCATATTTTTTTTGTCTATCTTTTATGAGGACCTGTTAGATAACTATTACAAGAGTGGATTCTTTACAGGGTTTGGGAAAGTGAATTTGTAGTAAGTTCAGAGAGAGAAGGAGGATGAAACAATTTGAGAATTTTTTTACCAATTCTGCTAGTAGATTTTATTTATTTATTTTTTTTTTTTAAATTATGACTATGATATAAGACTTGACAATCACATGGTATTTTTTTAATATATAATGGATATTATTGCAGACTATAGAATTGGATATGTGGACTTAAAATTCTATCAGATCTATCATTAAGAATGGTAATAAACCTACACCCCTTTCCAGATATGTGTAGAATAGCAACCTGTGTTCTCTCACTTGAAGAAATCTAAACGAAAATTCCACGAAGTCTGTTCTGCCCATGGAACTTTGTAGTGCCGCCCTGCTTTCCAACTGACTTCAACATTTTCAAGTCCCATGTAAACAAGTTTTTGTAGAGCTGTCCTCTTGTACTGATCGGTTGTGGTGGAAATTGGGTAGAATTTGATTGTTTAAACAACCGATCATTACGCTTTGCCTCACTGACCACCTTACACTCATTAACCCTTATCATTCAGTGGCCACCAGGCCTTGATAAGTGGTGACTGATGTTAAAAAAAAATAAAAATTATACAATGAATTGCTTACAGTGTGCCTCATATTTTGGTATAAATGAAAATTGTTATCAAAACCTGCTGATAGTGTTACTGAAACCCAACACTAGAGATCTATGTAATGTTTTCAAATAATTTGTGTTGTATGGAATTCATTTTTTATTTAATCTGATATTCTTATTCTTAATAGCAAATATATTAATTATTAAATTTTTTTATAAGCAAATTCTTTCTAATTATTATTTACAAACAGAATTATCAAAAACATAAAATAGAAACAAATGTAATATTTTATTTTACAAAATTAACAAAAGGATTAAGAACATTATGTAAAAGATAATGTTATATATTCAACAAATTGAATTTATCTGAAATTCAAACATTTTAAAATAACCCTGTAGCCCCCCCCCCCCCTCCCACAGATGCATTATGAGTTGGACTTTTTTCTTTTATTTTTATGTGCTGTAAGACAGACCAAATCCGATATTCTATTTTTAACCTCATTAAGCAAATTATTTAAATGTTGGGATAATTTAAAGACATTTTTTAATGGACATTGCTCCAGACAAAGTATGTAACCACTTGACAAAATTAACGATATATTACTTCAAGATCAAAAACTAACCAACAAGTTTTTAGTAGATAGATTGCAACCAAGAAAAGATTTATTCTTTCTCCCTTTGTCAGAAACATTGTTTATGAACAAAATAAGCCAGAGTTATGCTCTTTTTATTACATTCCTCTCATAACATATCGGAGGAGGAGGGGGGGATAAAAAACAAAAATGTTGACATTGATGAGTCTCTTCTGATATTACCTGATTATGGTTAATATGGAAGAGATTTTTTAAATGACCTTGTGTCACACATTGCATGGCTCTGTTGGTGAATACTAATAATCAAAACGATTCATCTAAAAGATTCCTTTTTGATTAAATAATTTATTTTTATTTTATTTGTAGTCTTTTCTTTTTCTTTTTCCCCCCATTTTAAGAGCATTTATAATTCACTCTTTTGCTTATAAAGTTTTGCTGGTGGTTTTTTTTTTCTTTTGTTCTAAATTGTATGATGGCTTTCTTTTTGTTTCATACATTTTCTCTTTTGTTTGTACGATTCAGTATTTTTTATTTTGAATATATTTTGTAATTACAAACTGATTTATTTCTAAGCAATGTTTTTATAAAAAGATAGACTAGAAGATTCATTTTATAAAAAGTAAATCTTTTTCTTGTTTACAGTCCAAAAATAATTCAAATTTTTTAGCATGAATTTTTTTTTAAAAAAGTTGCTTAAACTCTTGTTTAATATTTCTAATGTTACCTCCCCCCTCAAATAAATGTAATTATCTAATTATAATAAAACGTTCATATCTCATGAGGAAGTAAAACAGAAGAGAATTAAGTGAAACTAAGAAGTTGCTTTATTTGTCTCTGATGTCAGAATTAATAAAATAAATGATACAATTAAATATTCTTTGTACATTATTTTCCTCTTAAAAACATAAGGAAAAAATATTCATTTTAATATTAATTATGCTAGAACATGTTTATTTTATTATTTTTTTAATACACAAATAATTTTAATAAAATCTTTTACATTTATTTACAATTAAAAGCTTATTTATCATAGCTACGTTTTTCATATGTATCAATATTTTTAATCACACACACGTGTGTATATATATATGAAATAGGAAGAAAATATGGTGAAAAATTAGAAATGAATAAATTACAATATTTATTGATTTATCAAAAATTCAAACAAGAAATTATAATGAAAAATCCTTAACCCCTAGATTCTAAAAGATATCCCCTTTTCATCGGAGGAAAAACATTAGTAAAAATGCATCAATGATTAGTATAAATTTGAAAATATATAAAAAATATATATAAGAAACTTTTTTGCAAAAAATAAAAGGCATTCCAATAGAATATTGTAATTGAATTTTGTTTTTCATGTAATTTTTTCAATTTAATTGCTCTATTTAGTATATTAAGCTTTTTATTATCTTGCTAGGTTCCAATTTTAAGATAATTATCTTTGTGATTATATATTTATTTATTTTATATAATTTTTTAATCTGATATTTTATTACAATGAAACATTTTAAGTGATTACTAATATTTGTATAAATTGATAAAATGGGTCCTGAATATTTTTGGTGATGAGGCCTCAATTTAGGAGTTTGAAGGAGTGTAGAGTCACTCCATAGTTTCCATTGCTCTCAGATCCGCTTTGACCTTCAGTGATAGTATTTGTCAGAGTCTCATCTATGGATAAAATAGGATTTATCAATTACAGAATATTTAGAAAATATATGTCACAAAATAAATTAATCTGCAAAGTGTATGTATAACAAAATCAAATCTATTAAATATTTAAAAATATTAAGACATTCTAACCTAAAATCAACTGAATTAAATAACTTGAAAAGGGTTGATATCTCGTAAAACAACTTAACAGACTTAGTAACATCAGAAGTTGTGAGGCGAGAAATCAGTTGACACAATTCAATATCTCATTCATTTCCCAATTAACCTTTAAAAAGAAAAGTTTAAAAATCCCAGTAACATTTTGTTCAGTTGTATGGCGTGTCACTTAAGTGAGACATTGTTTTGATCAATGTAATGCCAGATAAATGATTCAGTTTGTCTGATGTTGAAAAACACAAAACTAGTGATGAAATCAGTATATGGGATGGTGGGGGGGGGTCTTACCTCAAAGCATCTTGAAGATATTTATTTTATCAATAGAATTGGCAGCTTTCTATATAAACAACACATCTGTTTATACAAATATTGGTATCTACATAAAATGTCTTTTTTTAAAATAAATTTTAAAATCTGCCTTGCCAAAAAGTTTTAATATTTTGTTTAAAAACCTTTAAAATGTTTTCTTTTTTTTTCTATGATTCTTGATTTTTTTCCTTTCTTTTCTCTTTCTCTCTGTCTTTTTCCCCCCTTTTGCTTTCTCTCTCCGTACGGATGTTTAAGGTTTGACTTGTCTTGTTATTTAGTGCCACAGAGTAATTTAAGATTTGTTGCTAGCATGGTGCTTGGCATTTAAGCTTTGGAAACTTATTGCTTAGATGGTCATTATCATCATCATCATATTGTTTTTCACTATTTTTTTTTTTACAAACTGAGAGAATCTTTTATCATTCAACTTGTGCATGTTACAAATGAGCATGACTGAATCGAAAAAAGAGAGACGAGGCGTTTTTAAACAAGTTAATTTTCTTCCCCTTTCCCTCAAAGTTGCACTTAAACGAAGCATGGTATATTCATTGTTTTCTTTTTCCTTTCACACACATACCTCCTTCATGTAAATTGCTACTCTGAAAAAAATAAAGAAATATTAATTACATAATAGCTAAAAAGCTTTAAAAAAACAAAAAACGTTTGTATAATGTGGACAGCAGCAATCATGTTAATAAGAAAAGTTAGCTTGAAACCGGCTTTCTTTTAAGTCAATGCTTTTGATATCAGGGGAAAAAATACTTACTCTAAATTTTCTTTATATTTTTCTTTTCCTCTCAGTCTTTTTTCAAAATGTGCTTAATGATACTGGCCTTAATAGACAACTAAATACTAAGGCTTTATGTACAATATGAAAAGAAACTGAAATCTTAAGATCTCCATCATTTCAGTAATTATAGGAGCAACTGGACTTATTGAAAAGAATTTCAGAAACTATCTATTGAATATACCCAGTGAACCAATTGCAAGAAAAATACAAACAATTCAAACCCTGCCCCCTTCCAAATGATTTATTTGGGATTAATGAAAAAATCATTTTAAGAGTATTATGGCAAGTGGTTAAAAATAAATTATGACACTATGAAGCATGATCATGGAAGAAGCACATAGAATTACCACAAATAACTTCCAAAATACAACTTGAAAGGAATAGGATTAGGCTTTTACATTTTCTGATCTTGGAATGTTTTCTACAAGCTTCTTTTCACTAACAGAATCCTTGATTCTGATGTCTACTGTGACTAACTGGACGACTTAGATGCAGCATTCCATCAGAAGCGTTCAATGCCTTAGTCATCAGGGAGATATTATCTTTCACTATGGCTGTGCTAGACTGCACATTTCTTTGTAGGAATGGCAGAGAAGTTTGAAAATTCACCAGCAAAGATGGAAATTTATCTGAGCTGATGATAATTTGATCTGTTCTCAAAATGACAAAAGGTATCGGAATGAAACCTTAATTATAGCATTCATTTTTTTCTATTCATTTAACATTTTTCACTTGTTCAGGAGCTCAAACTTTTTCTGATAGTATGCAAGCATTGATTGAATAAATTGCTTTGTGTTGAAAACTTATCATTTTTGTCTAAAAATAAAATTAAAAATATAAAAATATAAAAACAAGTACACTCAAAATCACCTTTAAAAATTCCTTAAGAAATTAAATCTTTGATATGTGAACTAGGTTTTAAACAATTTATTAAAAATGAAAAGAAATCACTTCTATCAGCTGCCAACTGTTTTAATTGACAATCTCATCTCTTTTCTGATCCAATCTTGCACAATGCCTTTGTAGCCTTCTCTTCCTACTTGCAAGGGTTGCAGTCACAATACTAACTTGTCCAAATGTTACCATAAGATCTGGCTTTATTTTGCTGCTGTTGCCACTGCTACAATTTGAAACCCTTTCATATGTGCTCTCTATCCACTTCCCGTTACAACGAACCTGTTATTCTACTGCTCTGTTAAATGGAGGTCAACATTGGTAGCTCATCATTTTTATTGTCTCAATGGCTTATTTAATTTTAAAGCACAAATCTGTTATTGATTTTATTAGATATTTTTTAAAGATTTTTGTTTGCCTATTAATTTTATATTTGATTATTAATTTTGCTTATCTTGCTGTCTTATATATATACGCAGGACTGAACATAATTATCTCCAGCAAGACTTAACCAAATATGAAAAGAAAAAACAAAAACTCCACAAACTTTGATGGATGTTTATATTGAAATCATAATAAATGGGTGAAAGTTACTCATCTTCCTTTCAGTCGAATTCAGAACATTTAGCTCCTTGACTAATTTACCTTATTAACATTAAATTCTTCAATTCCAACTGATTATAACGTTTGCTGTAACGATAAAGAAGATTCCTCACTATTAATAGTCCAAAAAATTTCCTCGTAAGTTAATTTACAAAGGAAGAACTTATTGTCAGAGGAGTTGGACATCAATGCCACCACTTTCACCTAACCGTTATTCTCTAGACCAGAGTTTCCCAACCAGGGTTCCTTAAAAGCTTGCCAAGTGTTCCTTCAAAAGGTACTGATAAATAGGCCGAGTATCATTGAAGAAACCAATGTATTTTTGTTTGTTTTATTTTGATTACCATTGCCTCTTCAATAAATTATTTCAGTTATTTTTGATTTGTGAACAAATTGGAAAACCGATCCAGAAAAATGCTTTCTTTTTTTTTTCTTTTCTTTTTTTTTTTAACCTAAATCACTTGTGAATAGAAAAATATTAATATGCATTATAAAGAAGAAATAAATAAGATTGCAAAATATTTTATGTAGGGGTTCTTTGGGATTATTGGAAGGTTTTCACTAAAGTAAAAAGGTTGAGAAATGTAGCCCTTGACCATTGAAAAGTTTGCATTTATCATTACAACAAGACCCCAATCATCCTGCCCAGACAACCCACTGCATTTACAAGTTCATACTGAAGAAGAAATTAATGCCATTGCGACTGATGCGTTAGCCAAGTCTATTTAGAATTGTTCTTAGAATAAGATGGGGAGAACTTTCAAACATTTATTTTGACTTCAATATACACATTTATTGTTTATTAATATATGATCACTGCAATAAAATCTACTTAGTTATTTTCATATGTAGTTAAGTAATTATCTTTATGGGTAGCCTTTTATATGGATTATTGAAATAGTTTATTTAATGAAATGTTTTGAAAGTAGACACATCATATTTAATAGAAACATCCGATTTTTGTGCATACGTGCCTCTGGCTGAAATGGTCAGTGTTTTGGCTATTAAAACATTTGCTAACACTGGACATTTGTGTTTGCAGAGCTTGTACCGTAATTAAATGAAACATTTAATTTATGGAGCTGGAACGGAAAATCCACAAAGAGAAAAATGAGATCCATATTTGTGAATTTTCTGTTTCTAGACCAATAAATAAATTAACCATTACGTTTAAAAATAGTGCTAACAAAGTGTTTGTCAAAAATCAGTGTCACACCTAATATATTGTTGGAAATATATTCCATTTTTGTCTACCATTTACACATGTTTGGTTGAATAAGGCCAACAAAGAACTATATATCATATATATAAATATTGTGTAATTACACAGCATTTTTTCATTTAAGCAAAAAATAACACAACTTCAGCTTAGTTATACCATTTTTTTATTTTTCTTATGATCTTTTTTGGTTTAATTAAAAAAATAAAAATATGTATTTTCCATATGTATCACAAGCAGTTTCAATTCTTCACCAAATCATCACCAGATGAAAAAGCAAATGAACAAAAAAAGCTGGAGAAAAGAAAGTTTCTAAAGGTAGCTGTGAAATTGACGCAGAGAGAACATTTTCAGATTGTTCAGGGGAGACCTTAACAATTTAAATTACATGATGACAGAATTAGTATCACAGGATAATTTTAACACAAAAAAGATCATTAGAAAAAATCGAAAAAATGAATAAAGGTATAATTAAGCAGAAACTTTCTCTTATTTTTAACAATGTTTGCTTTAAAATATATATGTATACATATTAGTGATAGGATAATTCTGTATTTTTCTAGATTCTGATACAATTACCGATTCTGATTCTTTTAAAAGCTAAAATTTTTATAATTATTCAGATTATCATTAAAAAAAAAAAAAACATTTAATGTGTGCATATATTTTCACAAATGTAACAGTATATGGGGGGGGGGTCTATAGATTTTAATTTTATTAATGTTTTAAAATCAATAAATATTCATTTTATTATTGGTGCCAGCAATGGAAAATTAAGTTTTAAACATAAGCAGCAAAAAAATCAAAAAATTAAAAATTATTTTTGGTATTGGAAAATAGGCACAAATTTTCCCTGATTCAGATACCCCAAATTGTTCTGATTTTTACGATTCTTGATTAATCATCTTAATACATATTATTCCAGGTTAAAAGTATCCAAAAGCAAAAAAAAAAAAAAAAAAAAAAATTTATTCCAATGACGGTCACTATTTGACCACAACAGTAGTTTTGTTATTGTTGTGACCATGTAATTTTTTTTTATCTAAAATTAAATAAAAGCATATATGTGTGTGTGTATCTATTCTTGAATGTATCGGTAATCTTAAGAATATAATTTATGTTTTAATGTTTTTATTTCTGTTTGTCCTCTACAAAAATTTCTCATAAAAATATTAAAATATTTGGAAATGGTAAAACAGCTGGAAATAAAAACAGTGAAACATCAATTGGAAATTTCCATTCTATCTGGAAAAAAAAACGAAAGAAAAACATATACTTAAAAGAAAATGGAATTTCATATTTAATAGAAAGTATCTACTTTCAAGACAATTCATTGAATAAAACCTTTTTTCTGTAAATTGTTGTAGCATTTGCTTGAGTTTTTGTTCAGTTTCCAAATCATTTGCCCACCATGCTAGCAAAACTTGATTTGAATACAAAATGTAAGATTGACCCTGAGTGACCATTTAACCAATGCAAAAAGGATAATTTATTAAACACCTTAATTGAGGCGGTTCTCCATTTTCCAAATTTGGTTCACATCAAGGTCAAATCTTTTGTGGCCTTCAGTTAACAAGACGTGGAATAAGGTTATATTATTCCTATTTCTAAGCACCAAAAAAGATCTTCACCTATTGTTTTTTTGTTTTTTTTACTTATTTTTTAAGAGAAAGTTTTCCTTATATTGTCTTGTATATAACATGAATTGATGAAAAGGGGGAAAAATCTTTTATATAAATGTCTGATTCCTTTTCATCAATTCTATTTTTGATATTTACCTTGCATAAAGACATTTGTTATTTGCTTAAAATTTAATTTTGGATTAACGTCTCAATTTTTTTCTGCCTCCATAAACTGAGAACAAATGTTACCCTACCTTCTTGGTTTGATTAATAATTTTACCTTTGTTTTTGCAAGTTTTTAAAAAAAAAAAAAATCCTTTTTACATCCACACATCTCCCTTCCCCCAAGAGTGGATCTTAGATCTTTTATATTGTTGGTTCCTATTTCACCACACCTCCACCGGTTTGAAACTCTTTTCTCTAATCTATCAGAAAAACATTGTGAATGCATATAAAATGAATTACTTTTTTTCTTAAATATTTTAATAACATAAAAAGACCAAAGTATTTCCTAATTTTGGGATTCAGATATATTTAAAAATAAAATCCATTTTAATTCTTATAATTAGCTTCAATTTGTAATTAACTCACCAAATTATTCATCTTATCTATGTATTTCTCTTGCCTTTTCTCATTGTGTTGATTCAACCACTCTCTAATATTTCTTAAGTCATTTAGATAAATGACTTTTTTCTCCCAGACTTGGTTTTTAATGGCCCTATTTTACCATCTGATTTACATTTGTGCATTTTAGAAAAATTAAATAGCAAAATAAATCTTTGTTTTGTATTATTTTGTGGAATTTTATTTTTCTAATTAAGTAAAGAGGTTTATGTTAGTTATGCGAAAAGAATATCTTAAAAGATATGTCACAGTTTGACTTTTTTCATGGAATCAAGGTATTAGTGATTGTGACACAATGAAGAATGTTTAGTATAGGTTTTTTTCGACAGATCAGTAACTTTCTATATGGCAATCAGAAGAGAATACGTTAAAATAGATGGACCAACATTGAACAAAAATTTAAATGAAGCTCAAACTTTCATAAATTTTTTATCCAGTTTCTTGAACTTATGAATAGCCTTCAGACATTTTTTTTTTTTTTTTTTTTTGCTTTGTTTTCTCTTTATTTTTGTTCAATGGGTGGCATATAATTTCACATCATTTGCTATTGATGCAGGTCTGATGCTCATTTGACTGCTACCTGTTTCTAGATGATGCATTGACAAACCGTTTTACTTGTGAGTTCAAAAAAATAAAATTTATTAAAGGGTCCTGACTGTCCATACTTCTGACTCCAACATTTGTGTGCGTGTGTTTTGTGTAATCTTGGTTTCTTGATTTCCATATCTGTAAAATTGTTGCTGGGCAGTTTTCCTTTTTCATCCAATATAGTTTTTTTTTTTTAATTTTTTATTGTCATATTTCAACATGGTTATGGGTTGTTTTTTTTTTTTTTTTACTTCTGTTATTCGGACTACTATTCTCATCTTGGTTGTTGCATTTACAACATTTCAACCAATATAATCTCCAGTCTTCTTCCTGTACATCTTTTTTAATTTGAGAACCTAATAGTCAAACATGGGAACCTGTATGAAATTTCTAGCTGAACCCTTTATTTAATCCACTGCCATTACCAGATTAGGCTGTCTGAAGATATTAGCTTCCTAACCTAAAATGAACCAAATATTGATGTTCTGCAAACTCAAAGACAAAAACAATTTTCCACTACAAAATAACCAAACCAAACACCATGAATAAATCTTTGAAGATATAACTTGAAAATTATTGTATTTAGCATTAAGTACCCCCCCAAAAAAAACAAAACAAAAGGTTTGATGTACTATAAAACAACCAAACTTTATTTAATTCACAAGGGTAGATTGTTTTCATTCTGTTAGCTGTGATTGAGTATAAGTGTTAATTTTGTTATCTTTAATAAGGATTAAATCTTCAACCTGTCACCTAGAAGTAATTGTTAACCAATGTCATCTGTTATGTTACCAATTCATATGAATCATGTCCAAATTAAAAAAAAAAAAAAAAAAAAAAAAAAAAGATGCATCTGAAAAAAGTTGGAGATTATATTGTTAAAAATGTGGTGAAAATCACAATCAAGACAAGAATGGTAATTCAAATAAATTATACTCATAAAAAAAAATCAAAAACTTACCTTTTTTTTTTTTTTTTTTTTTTTTTTTTAACTTTTGGTTCCTATCTCTATCTCTTTAATATTCTTCATCTTCTTTCATTGCATGGAAGTTTCAGTCATTTCATATCTGTATGTCCTTGTAGTACAGTCTTTTCCATTTGAATATGTTTGCACTTTTTGTTGTTGCACATTTCTTGAGTTTCATTCATCCAGTTCTTCCAATTCAATACTTTTCAGTGCATGTTGGTTTTTCAATTTCTATATTATTTTTCAATATAGAATCTATTTTTAATCCTTTTTTTCCCTCTCTTACGATAAGACAAGTATTGTTTCATACCTAAAATTATTCTCTTTTTAATTAAGAGAATTTTCTTTTTGCAACAGTCATTTTCTTTTTAGTATTTGTCATAGAACAAGACAAAAACCAAACAAACTTTTTTATTTATTGTAAAACTTATTTTATTATCTTATGCTAAAGACAAATTATGTTTGTATATATTTTTTTAAACTGACAACTTTTTATCTTTTGCAATAGAAATTAACTTCAAATAATGCATTCAACACTTTACTTTTAATTAAGTTTTAGTTTTTTTTTGTTTTTTTTTTTTAACAAACTTTAATATGGTTTTTAAGACCCCACCTTCACCCCCCCCCCACTGCCCATGCATTAAAATTATCAAAAGTTAATTTTAGATATCTAAACATGCCTAAAAGATATTGGTAATGAACTCATATTTGCCAACTGATTTGCTGAATATCAAAGCAAACACTATGGATAAATATTTGAAGATATAAACAACTTGAAACAACATTTTTTTTTTTTTTTCAACATTACTAGATTCAGAATTAAATAACTCAAAAGAACTTGATATGCCGTAAAACAAAACATTCAGAGCAAACTTCATAAATAAATATTCGAAAATATAAAAAAAAATTTCCAAAATTACTGGATTTGTCATTAAATAACCTAAAAATAGTTGATATATTATAAAACAAAAAGTAAATTAAACAAAACCTTTTTCCTAAATAAGTCCGTTCTTTATTCTAATATTTTATTTTATAAATTACTTTGTTTTAGAATTTGTTTTCAAATTTGAATTTAGACTAAAACATCTTTTTGTACATGTTTTTTTTTTCTTCATCAAATAAAGTTTATTTTAGTTCTATTTGCGTGTGTGTTTGTTGTAAACCCACTTTATATCGTAAAAATACACCAACACCTGATATCTTAAGATGGTTAGCAAAATACCTTTGTGTCCATAGTAAGATTAATTATTGTAATTACTACCAGAGGTTAGGGTTGTGGGATGGCTATGATTTTACATTATTGTCAACATAGATTATGAGGTCATCAATTTAAAAAAAAAAAAAAAAAAAAAAGCAGATATAGATAAATACATTTTTTTAAGGATTTCTTACATATATACATAATGTAGTTGATATTAGATAAATCATCAAATGTAGGGAACAATTTGATGTGGTTTCATCAAAATATTTTTATTATAACTCTAGTTATACACTATCGAGCTATTGTAAAACTTGATGTTATAATAATTATATATTTGAATTTAAAATTCCATATATAAATGTCTTCAAAGTTTTTCAACTTTTAACGCTATATATATATAAAACAAAAACTTTTAGTTCCAAGTCCTTTGTTAGATAACTTCTTTCCTTGTAAGTCAATCGCTTGCAATTACTGCATTAGTCTAATATTATTGTAGGCATTACCAGTTGTTTTCCATGAAAAACAGTTTGGAGGATATATATCACAGACACAGTCGTCCCAGAACAGGTTTTTTTTTGTTTTGTTTTTTTAACTAAAAACATTTTTTTTTTTTTTTTTAAATCAAGATGTTATGATACTACACCTGTGTAAAATTATTTTGATTAAAATCAATTACATGATATTTATTTTAGAAAATATCTAAAATTTAAAGCTTAAGCTTAAATGGTATTAAGGAGGAATTTAAATTCGGAGCAGTTTACTATGGATCAAATTCAATGCAAATCTGATGTATTTGAATTTTTTAAATGGGGAAAATTCTTTAAAATACTCCAAAGAAACTGAAACTTGTGGAATATTTATTACTTAATGCCTGATACATATTAACATTTCACAAATGGTTTCAATCCCCTTTGTATCTTCTTTGCATAAAAATAAATTAAACTAAATATAGCCCACGTTTGGACTCTTTTATACCTAGCAGCTGCATTTGAAAATTCACAATGATCAGTTAATTAGTTTATGGGTGAGTCCTGTACATACAAATATATATATATATATGAAGTTAAAATTTTGTGAATTAAAATTTACAACATTTATTATTCGAAACAAGGGATACAGATTAGATTTTTTTTTTTTTATTCCATGGAGTTTTAAAGAATGGGTCTTTTCTCAAGGGAAAATAGCAAAATACCATGTATATAGACTCTTTTTTAAATCATTTTTCTTTGAGAATAAAAGCCATTCCTTGAAACTCTATGAAAAAAAAAAAAAAAAAACGTAACATGTATCCCTTGTTTTGAATAATAAATGAATGTTGCAAATTCTAATTTGCAAAATTTTAACTTCCCAATGCTCTATCTCAAATATTGGAAATTTTCATCTGGCTAGAATTGTTTTATAATTATAAGTATTAATATTTAATATACCTTTAAATTTCCACAATCGTTCCGTTTGTAAAATTGAATTTCTGAACTAAAATATATATATATATATATAATACCCTTTGTCGATTGGCTTTAAAATGCAATATGTTTAAAAAAATAACAATCAAATTAAATTTCTGTCTAGATTAACAATTAGCTCTTTCTTTGTATTTATTTATTTATTTATTTATTCTTCAGACATCTCTTAGTTTTTAATCACTCATTTTACCTTTTAATTGGGGGGTGCAGGAAGGAAATTATAAAGACAAGCTATTAAAGTAGAAAGTTTTCCTGCATCTGTTAACCTCTACAATAAAATTGTTACATTCCCGTGTTTGTTTTAAAAGTACTTTCACAGAATGTACTCTGAATGTACTTCACTTATACCACCTCAGCGTAAATACTTTTGATCAATCTGATTCGTAGCAAAATCCCACCCCTTTTAATTTTAAAATTTGTCTAGAAACCTATAAGATGTTTCTTTATTGTCTACTAGGCTGGGTGCCTGGGGTGTCCTGGGTGTTTGGAGGTATGTGTTGAGCAAAAAAAAAAAAAAAGTGGTAGTAGGCAAGTAGGCTCGAACCTGTACCGCGAAGGAGGCAAAGAATGTGAAAAAAAAAGGTGACACATAGGTTTAAATTAAAGCTAGACAATCGAAAAGTAGGGATGACTTTTGAAAATATTGCCAAAAAAGCAACCCCTTCCTGTAGAAAAATGCCCAGTTGAGGGTGAAAGAATTAATGTTTTTGGCCAATTTTTTGATATTTGTCATTCGAAGGGTTGCGCTTCAAAATGATATCAATCTTGTGAAAATCCGTTGCCTCTGTCAAAAGTTTTAGGCAGACATACATACATACATTTAAACAGACAAGTGAGATTTATATTATAGACTAACGGGGGTACCCGGTGTTGCCTGAGTGTTTGTAGGTGTAAAAGTGTCTTCAAGTCCAATGTAAAAAAATTCCTGATGAACCGCCCCCTTAAGTAGACACTTTAAATATCCACACTAACGTACTGTACTTACAATAACTCTTATCCCTGAGTGGCTTCCGGGCCTTGATAAGTGGGGACCACCTTGTAAAAAAGGGGGGGGGAGAAAAATGTCAGTAGGGACGCAAAGGTAGAAAAGAAACTGAAAACAAATATGATGTCTTGGCCCTATTCCATGACGCGACCGGAAGTGTAAAGCATTCATATTTAACGTAGTCAATCAAAAAGATGACTTGCAGAAATGGCATTGCTTTTAAACCTCCCGCAAAGGTCGTTTTTAATGTGGGAAAAAGCAGCCCCCCCCCCCCCAAAAAAAAGGGGGGGGCACTCTGGCAGTATCCAAATAAATAGTAATTGTATCAGTATGAAGGGTTTCCCCATCATTGACCAAGGACCAATTACAGAACAGATACTAGCTGGTCAGAAGGCCAGGCGTTTTTGTTAGATTAATTTCACTCTATTTATACAAAAAGACAAACAAGCAAAACAACGGCATGGAGGGAAATTTTTAAAACTCGATCGAAAAAAGATAGAGACGGTGTCCGTTTGCGAATATGAGATCTAGGAAGTATGCAAAAACTTCTCCCGGAATTTAAACAACGTGAGAAACCCCAGGCATACACAAATGCTCGCGCCCATTTTACCCTTTATATAATAGACTAGCGGGGCTACCCGGCGTTGCTCGGGACCGTATAAACAAGGAGAAAATTGAAGTTGATTTTGAACATATTTGTTATTCTTTGGATAGAGAAATTTTTAATGTCTATATATCATTAGCTTTTTCGAGCAAATGAATATTTTACCTACCCTAGGACGGGTATTACACGTATCAAATAATTGCACCATACCTAGGATAAGTAATTTATAGCATGT
The DNA here is from genome assembly GCF_053919585.1 of Euprymna scolopes. Taxonomy (NCBI): domain Eukaryota; kingdom Metazoa; phylum Mollusca; class Cephalopoda; order Sepiida; family Sepiolidae; genus Euprymna; species Euprymna scolopes. The sequence continues at coordinate 45,217,827 of NC_136491.1, read as the reverse complement.
ATATGAAATGTTACCTTTGAGGGGGATGGGTAATATACACCACATATTTAAAATAATTTTACCTACCCTCAGACGGGTAATTTAAATACATACATGAAACAATTTCACATACTATCGACAGGTATTGTACAACATGTTCCTATTTACAATGCCTCCCCACGAGACACAGTTTGACACCAGGGTCGTTTTTTTAACGTGGAGAAAAGGAACAGAAATTGTCTCAGTCGTGAAGGATTTCTCCTCCACTGACAGAACAAGAAATTGAAGTGCAGCATCTGAAGAACAGATACTACACTTTGATCTTGTTTATATATTTTATTGCTTTTAAAATTTTGTAAATACAATTAAGTAAAAAAAAAAAAAAAAAAAACATTTTCAAACAGCAAAATTAGGCACAAGGCCCTACAAGAAATTGGGGAGGGGAAGGGTTCAGGTTCTTTGTGACTAAAGTGATTAAAAAATAATAAATGTAGACTTTGGAGTCTTACTCTTGACTGGCAACATTTACCAAAATACCTCATTCACTCTATGGATCTTAAACTAACTAATAAATCCCCAGCGTTTAAGAATCAAAACCATATTTACAATTTAAAAAACAGTTGTGTGTGTGTATGCATTTTTTTTTTTTTTTTTTTTTTTTTTTTATATTAATTTTGTGTGTGTGTGTGCATGTGTGAAAAAGTAAAGTTCAATTTCATTGGTAAATAAAAAAGTTTTTGAATTAAGAAAAGGATTGCTCGTGGAGAGGGGAAAACTAATTAAAAGTGTTCATATCAAAAACAAAAAATAAATCCTACTGGGTTGTTAGTGAGACCCCCCCCCCCTGTACTAATCTAGGTGACTAGACCTCCCCACTGTTTTCCGGGGAACCGAAAACAAGCAGGGCGATCCCTAATGGGGATTGGGGAAAATATCTTAATGGCAGTGGAAGAAAACAAAGCAACGGGTGGAGGGGGGTTGGAAGGTGACCTCTGAGTAGGGGAGTGACCGGGGATGTTGAAAAAGCAAGGATGTGGCACAAAGGGGATGGGCAGACTCAGAGGTTCTCTAGTACCAAAAAGTAAAATCAGGAACAGGATCTCATTTATACCACCAGTCAAGAGTCTTAAGTTTTTCTTAGCTAGAACATTAAGCGGGATGGGTTCCGAAGGCCCCAGCACCGCCCGTGCCATGCTTAAGGAGGGAACACGTATTGAAACTTGGCTCCTCGACGGATGCACAAACTAGTGCTGTGCACGCACCTCTTGTCAAATTCCACTCTAGGCAACCTCCTCCAATCGCATCTGATCTTTACTTCTGTAAGTCTGCTGAGGGTACTCCGTCCTCAGCCACACCTCCCACGTCCAGGGGGAAGGTTAGTTTAAGTGCCCTGTAGAATGAGGGGTGTATATACACAGGGACTCTGCCCTCGCACTTAAAAAAGAAATTGTTCAGTGACGGATGGTCCCTGTCCACCAGCTGCTGGCCCGGGATCGCATCCTTCGCTGCTTTGATCATGGCCCAGAGGGCTTGAGTTCTTGCCTCCTTGTTGACCCTCACAAAGGTGGTCAACATGAGAGCGTCCTTAAATTTTGTTGGGTCCGCCACGCTGTCACCATCCACGTAGGCGAGACCCCTCAACTTGTTATACCGGACCTTTTGCTGTCCTTTGAGGTCCGGTATTGTTTGGTGCGGGTCCAGCTCGCTGGCAGGAACGGTAGTTTTTTAGTTCGTTCCGTGCGAACTGGCCTTGTTGGGGAAGGGGGGCTTTTAGGTTGGGGGGGGGGTGAGGGGGGGGTAGCTGTCACAGTTCCTTCCTGGGGTGGTTTATCACAGGATGGTGGTGGTGCAGGGTTTCTGGGGGCTTTGGGGAGATCTGGGGAGGGGGATAGTTTTTCTGGTTGCTGGGGTAGAGGGGTGGCGGGGGGGGGGCTCTGCTTGTGCGTCTGTGTTCGCGTCCTCCTCAGTAGGAGTAGGGTGGTCGGCGCGCGTTTTCCGACTCTTCCTCCTTCTGGCCCTTCTGGTCTCCATTGCACTCAGTTTGGCTGGTGCTGGAGTTGTCTCTTCTTCCTCCGACACTGCCTCCTCCTCCAACTCCTCAGATTCTTGTAATTTCCTCTTGTTGGAGGAGGGGGGTGCCTGAGTGTCCATATTGTCCACCTCAGTGATTGGGTTTGACTCAGGCTGGTCTGTGGACTCTGTCTGCAGGGTGGGCTTTTTGGCGGTCTTTCCTTTCTTAGTAACTGTCGTCCACCCTGCTTGAGTTTCAGGGGCACTAGTGGATTGAGTGGGTGCTACAGTTTGGTTGGGTGTTTTGGCTGGTCCTGCCGACTTGCCCGCTGCCTTGGCTGGGTTTTTTCCCCCCATTTCTCTTGGGGCAGTCTTTGGCCATGTGCCCCTGTTGTTGACACTGCCAGCAATGGGGCCTCCTCCCCTCCACTATAAGGGAGAGCGTCCATTCCCCGAACTTCAGCGTGGCGGGGATTCCAAAAATCCTGTTTTGTCCAGGACCATATGGATCTTGTAGTCCCCGGTCATGATGTTCCTCAGACCGTGGACCGGCGTCACTTCTTCCACGTCCCCATACTGGCTGAGGATGGCACCCAGTTGTTCAGCCTCCATGTAGCAGGGGACGTTTAGAACAGAAACATTTGCCCTCCTCTTATTCATGTATATTGGCTGTAGCTTAATGTTTCTGCTCTGGTGATAGGTCCTGGACAGCTTGACTGCCTCTTCGGGGATAGGAAGCAGAACATCCCATTGCGCGTAGCTCCTCCTGCAGATGTAATTTGCCGGGATGTTCTGCTCCAGCAGCACGTTCACCATTGTGTCTTTGTTGACACCGGTCAGGCTTCTGGTCCTCGTGTCTGATGTTATCAGAGAGAGGACTCTCTGCTGCAGTCTTTCCACCTGACCTGGGAGAGGCCGGATCTCATTTCCCTTGGTACACTCTTTGTAAGTGGAGTCAAAGAGTCTCCTGTAGTCTTCCGGTGTCATCTTTTTCTGCTGTTCCTTGGGGCCCCATGCTGATCCTCCATCCTTTTGCCTGTTTACTGGACCCGGGACGGGGGTTTAGCTGGTGCAACTTGTACTGCCTCCGTTGTGGGTGTTTCTGACCCTGGAGGCTGGCCTTTTCCGGACAGAGATGGCCAGTCCGCATTTAAAGTTGTTGCGTGCTGGCGCTCCCTGCTCTCCGGATCGTTCTCCTTTCTCTTCCTCTTTTTGAGTTGCTGGGTGGCCGCCTCTTGGGGAGACGGAGGTGTCCCCCCTCCGGGGGATGTGTCCTCAGTGGCTGCTGTTGCGGGTTCAGTAGACAGGGGTGTCGCACCCACCAGTTGGATTTTGTTGACACTGGTTGGAGCGTCCTTCCAATCCCTGGATTCCCCCTTTACGTTGTTGCCCTCTTGGGGAGTGCTAGAGGGCGGATCACTGGTTTCTTCGAACAGTGATTGGAGGGAGGCTAACGTGGCTTCAAACAGCTCCTCGGTATGGTGGGTGGTGCTGTTTTCCTCCCTCTCTCTTGCTGCTGGAACTTTGCCCTTTAGGGGAGCGGGGTTGCGTTGTTCCGGTGTTCCACCCTTTGCTTTGCAGTTCGGGAGTGCAGCTGGAGAGATTCCCGCTGCATAATCCTCTGCAGGCGTTCTTGCAACAGCCTTTTCCGCCGAGTGGCCCTTGTGGGGAGCAGCAGTTGCAGGTGGTTCTTCGGGGGTCGCCGCGGGCTGCGGCCCTACCCCTTCGTCAGTTACCAAGGTCGCCGCGCGCTGGGGCCCTACCTTGTTCACTGGCGCTGTTTCGCCGGGAGATGCATTAGCTCCCTCACATGGGGAGTCGTCTGCAGGGGTAATGCTGCGCATTTGGGGTGACTTACCCCTCCTGCCTGGCATTGTGGCGGTTGCACTGGCCGCTGACGCGGACCAAAGTGTAGCGGGGAGAAAAGAAAACCCAGGGGAATGGAGGGGGAGGAGCGGACTCAGAAAAAATTAGTGTTTTTGACATCCCCTCACGGGGATGTCGGGTTAGCAGCTCAAATCCCCCCGCGAGGGGGGAGAGCAGAGAGAAAAGACGCAGTGGGTGCTAGCGGGTCAGTGCCGCGTCGCAATTAAGAGAGAGAGGGGATAGACATTTCTGCCCACAGAGGGGAGCAAAAACGAAACACCCGCCCTACCCCACGTCACCCTACCCACTAACTACCCCAACGGAAGCGAGAAAGAGAACCCTGTCTGCTCGATCCACTGGGAGAGCAGCGAAAATAGACAAAGTTTTGGCCTGGCAGGTCAGAGTGCTGCTCAGGCAATTAAGTGGTGAGAAATTAGACCATCCCCTGTCTCTAGAGGGAAGAGACCGGAACGAAGAAAAAACGCATGCAAAAACGAAAAAAGAAGGTCTCAACTATCAACTAGTGGTGTTGGTCCCGAGATTCCAGTCTCCCAAAAGAGGGGATCGGTTTCCGGGTCCAAGCTCCCACAAATGTGGAGTCGGTCCTCTAGGTCCTGACTCCCCAAAGGAGGGGGTCGGTCCTTGCTAACAAAAGTTAGTATAAAAAAGCACCTTAACCTAGCCCGAAAGCCCGGTGGTGGGTCAAGTTTTACACTTTGATCTTGTTTATATATTTTATTGCTTTTAAAATTTTGTAAATACAATTAAGTAAAAAAAAAAAAAAAAAAAAAAAAAAAAAAAAAAAAAAAAGATTTTCAATTTTACTACACTTTGATCTTGTCCCGAAGGCCAGGTATTTATTTGCTCCCCCACTGAGCAAATTAGGCACAAGGCCGATTTTTAATGTGAGGAGTGAAGGGGAAATGGGGACCAACTCCCCGGGGAGTAGGGGAGCTGGATAGTGACAATTGGTAGGAAGGGTTGCCCCTACATTGACCAAGCTCTTATCTGTGGGGTCGCCCCCACATAGGGTCTTTGCTTGCACTATCTGCCGGAACAGATACTACACTTTGATCTTGTTTATATATTTTATTGCTTTTAAAAATTTTGAAAATACAATTAAGTAAAAAACAAAAAAATTTTAAACAACAAAATTAGCCACAAGGCCCTACAAGAAATTGGGGAGGGGAAGGGTTCAGGGTCTTTGTGACTAAAGTGATTAAAAAGTAATAAATGTAGACTTTGGAGTCTTACTCTTGACTGGCAACATTTACCAAAATACCTCATTCACTCTATGGATCTTAATCTAACTAATAAATCCCCAGCGTTTAAGAATCCCGAAGGCCAAACATGTTAAATAATTTCATTTAGCATTTAAATACATTATCTTTGTTAAAGGTTAGGCAACCATTGCTTCATAAATTTCAACATTACTGGGGTTTTTCCTTCGTCACTAAAATTGCTCGGAATTGTATAAAACAATGAGAAAATTAAAGTTAATTTTGAACATTAAAAATGTCTATCCTAAGATTAACGTATTTCTATGTATTATTTCCTATTAAAAAAAAAAAAAATATTTTACCTACCCTAGCATGTTGTCTGGGTGTGTAGAGGTGGTGTATTAAGGATCTTGAGCAGCAAAAACAGACCACTCCTTGTATAAAACTGCCCAGTTGAGGGTGAATGAATTAATGTTTTTTGCTAATTTTTCGATATTTGTCGCGTGAAGTATCGTGCTTCAAAACGATGCATGTTTGGTCACCTTCCGATGTGTCTGTTACGACTTATAAGCATGTATAGTGGTTTTAGCTAGTCGAGTTTTTTTTTTTTTTTGTGTGAAAGTTTGGTAAGTGGAGACCATAGATTAGAGTTAACATGAAAGTGATAGAGTAGAGTCAGGCTGGCAACTCTGTCTGGAAAGTTTGCAGGGAAGAGAAAAGGAGTTTTTGATTTTTAGCTATATATACAAATAACTGCTCATTATATATTTCTGTCTGCCTGTTAATTAGAAAGGGTAGTCTTAAAATAACAGATCAATACATGCATCTTGAAGGATTTAAGGTACCTTTGCTTTTACCGGCCAATGATTTCCATAAAGTTGACTCTGGCTCACTCAACAGTTGATGAAAATCAGAAAAGATTGGTCAAGCATTCCTCAATTTTTTTACGAACACACTCTTTTTAGTTATTCTATAAAGGCTGATTTTTTTATAAATTGGAAGAAATAAAAAAATTAAGGTTAGGTTAGACAAATATTTGCAATTTCATTTATTGTATTTCTATGGGTTTTTTCTATTTATCTTTATAGCACAGGTACCCGGCGTTGCCTGGGACCATCAGAAACATAACAGGTGAAAATTGTAACAATGTATATCTATTTTACATTCTCAATTACTTTCACTTGTTTTTATTGATTGAAACAAAAAAAAATGTTAGAAATCCATTTGCACGGAGCTTCCTCAAGTAATAAACAAAAGATTTTGCCTAAATCACTTAAAAAGGATTTATTGCTATCTATAGCGTATAGACTGGTTTCTACATTATTAAATTATAACATATCTGGTCTAATTTAGCAACTACTGAGATTCAGCTAATTTATCGCGCCAGTTTTTTCAGATAATTGACTGAAGCCAGAAACATGAATTAGTAGTCAGAAAGTGTGATGAACTTATTTCTCTATCAATACCCTCAAATTGATTTTTTTATCCAGAATTTATCACTTCAAAGCAAAAATCTAATGAAAAAAATAAGAACAAAGTCATATTTGAATTAGAGATTTTATTTCAATGCACTTTTAAGTTGATAATATTAAGGAAGGATTTTTAATATAAAATTAACAATGTCTATAAAAGTATATATGTAAAAAAAAAAAAAAGGGATTCGCACCACTTGATAATGTCAATCACAGAATTTTTTGTTCAAATGTAACATTTTATTAAAAAAATTCTCATTTTGATTAACACAATATTTTGGCTATAGTTACATAAAATAATTAAATTTTAGGCAGACATACATGCATACATACATTTAAATAGACAGGTGAGATTTATATAATAGAAGATGAAAACTGCATCATCTTATTTCTCCTAATAAGCATAATTTGCCATTGATAATTGTGAAATATAAAAAATGCAAAGTTAAAAAAAATGTCCTGCTATAGTAAAAAACATGTACTCAAATATCTTGCACACTCTCTATATGGTATCATTGTGTTATACAAATATGGCCATTTTATTGTAAAACTGAACAGTTGTTTTGAGAATAATACAACAATAGATTGTTTAAATAAGCCAAATCCTCCAGATTATTTTAAAAATAAATTTTTTAAAAAATATAGAAATAAGTATTTCATTTGTAAGATTCTATTCACCGGCTTGATTCAGAATTAAATAACCCACTGATGGTTTATGTGTTGTAAAAACCAAACCAGCTAAACTAATATGGTCATATGCAGTTTATACAACACTGCATCAACCTCATCAATAATACTAATTGGTCCATAGACAAGCAGATGTGAGATATCCAAGTTTTTATTAGGTTGGTGCAAAAATAGTCATTTTTTTTTTTTTCTTTACACATATATATCTAATAAAAATAATAGGATGGCTAAAAAATTTTGCCTTTTTTTTTTTTCTATAGTTGAATATTTTGTTACTGTGTGATATTTTCATCCCCCCAATGTTTTCTTGATATTTCCAAGAGCAGTGTATCTCATATTGTTTTATGTAAGTCACATACATCATTCATCTTAGGTGGATTGTTCTTTTTCATCACTACTGGTCTGTTCATTCTCTGCATATTCGGTAGTGGCAATGTTGAAACAAGTTTCACAGTGGAAAAGGAAATGAAAAGCATGTTGTCAAGAACTCTGAGGAATTTTATACCCTAAAACATGCATGGTGTTTTTTCCTCTTCAGTCAAGAGTGATCTAACCCCTCCCCTTTTTGTTTTGTCTCCTTAACTTTGTTAGAGAAACTATTTGCGATAAGGGTCAGCATGGCATCATCTCCTCTGGCTACTAGCATTTTCTGCTTTTGGCACTGCCAACATCTCTTCTATATATATATTTCTTTTTTTGATTTTATTTTTTGCTACTGATCTAGGACCTGACTCATGGTCATGTCTGCATCTTCCCGCAGTTTACGGTAAGCAGCTGTAACACGAACACTGCCAAACAATAAATTCAAAACACTGAAAACAAAGCCTTAACACTGCAAGGTAAAACTGTATGAAAATATTATTTTTGTCGAGGAAGCATTTGAAATTTTTTTTTTTTTTTTTCTCTCCAAGAAAAGTATCAGAAAAGTGTTTTTCCTATTTAATAGAAACAGTTTTGTTGTCTGCTGACAGCTAATTGCTGATTGGCTAATTGTGTCAACTTTCCAGCAGCTTATTGTAAACTGCTGGGAGATGCCAGCATGACCTTGGGTCAGGTTCTGGATCAGTAACATTTGAGATATATATCAAAATCTTGTTGCCTGGCATGCACCCTCCCCCCTGCAGTGTTTTCTGCTACCTTCTAACTCTTCTTACCGTAGAAAACGAAAACCCTTTAAAAAAAATCAGAATAACTTCTGTTGATTAAGACTTCTCTTTCTGTCACTCAGATTCTCGTGGTCTCCAAGTACGGTGCAAGGATAAACCACCAACGCGTCTGTCTTTGGCCACGAGAGACTCGGAGTCATTTGAAGGTGTCACTGACAGTAAGATTAGTGAGAGCCGAATGGCCACACCATCTACTGGAGATAGACCCGCTCTCAGAGCGTCGGGTTTGCCAGTGCCAATTGGAACATCCCATGATAACTCCAAGTTACGCGGCATTCTGCCAGAGCAACGCCGCAGTATGGCACCAAAACATCGACCATAACCAAGAATACGAAAAGAAGAACGTACCAAAATGAAGCATTTAAACAAAATTGAGGAGAAAGGGGAAGAAAAGAAAAAAAAATGAAGAGAACAAAATCATGACCAGGATTGTTGTTTTTTTGGGAGGGATACAATGTAAGGTTTGTGTGATGTGAAATAATATGGAGATATATACAGACATATATATTATTTTTGTTTTATATAGCAGACCTACATTTCCTTATAGGACAGTCCCGATGTTACATTTCACCTGCCCATCAGATATTGTATATAATTTGTATTTTAACTTTTCCAAGCGAAACCTCAAACCAGGCGTTGATAATTGCAAACATTTAACCGAGTTATTTTTTTTAAAATTTTTTTTTAAGATGAAGTCTTTTTCATTAATTTATATATTTATTTTGATCACCGACAAAAATGATACAATCATCGTTTAACTTCCTCCACACATTCTCTGCCATTCCATACATTCAAAAAAAAAAAAAAAAAAATTTAATTTCCCTGAATACTCTTTCTTCAATTCTTCACGATTTTTGGAATTTGAAGAGAAAACATTTCACATATTAAACATCTGTTTTCATTTCATCTTAATATTTAAAAAAAAATTTTTTATAAAATAACATTAGAGAAAACAAAATATATTACACACAATCTGGTCTAATAAATGGTGTTTTAAAAACAAAAAATATCCACTTTCCTGCTATGAACATTTAGTCTCTTAATACAGTATCATCATCATTATTACTGCATACTGATCATCTTTGAAAACCTTAGAAGCAAAAAAACAAAAAAACAAAAAACAAAATGATGACTTTCAAGTTAATGAACTTTGGTTTGCTGAACAGTGAATCTACTCTTCCAATCATGGTGTGACATTTTCCTTATTTTTTACAAATGGTAATAAACAGATTAATATATTTTTCATTGAAACAATTGAAATGTTTGCTCAGATTAACTGTGGATTGAAATTGATGTTTTCCAATTTTTTAAAATTCTTTGCCTTTAGGAACTAAAAAGGGGTTCTTATCCAGAATTCCCCTGATATTAAAAGAATGAAGAAAAATCTGTATGATATACATGCCCGTGATGAAATGAAAATATCATATTCCAAAAAGCATGTAAATTTATCAAGTAGTTATATTTTTGTAAAGAAAATCATTTTTAAACAATTAATGAGAAATTGTAGGCATTAAAATATAAATTTAGTATTAGAATTGTTGAGTTATCTCCCGTTTTTTTTTTTTTTTTTTTTTTTCAAAATGTCAGGCGAGACTCATTCTTCAGACACTCATAAAATTTGATTTTCTTATTTAAAAATAAAACTACTTTATCAATTTGTATGAATTTTTGGAATATATTTTCAGTTTATCACAGATATGTACATTTTTGTTTTTTTTAATATAAAGGGAATTCTGGAGAAGAAACAAAATGTCTTGATCTTTTAAAAGCCAATCATATTGGAGGCTAAGGTATTATAATGCATGAATCTTTGTATCAAGGGTCATCTAGCTTCTCAACTGTTTGGTGATTTCCAAGTTTGGGTTTTGATATATGGAAGTTCTCTATCATCATGGTTCAAATATGAGAATTAGTGTTTTGTAAAAAGTGTACAAAATTTTTCTAATACAATCAGTTGCATCATTGGTGATATCAAAGGAGTTTTTAGGTTTCTTCTAGGTGATCAATCCAATATTGATTCGGCCTTAATTTGTGTCTTTGTGACTGGTTTTTTGTCCCCCTTTTTGTACGCACAAACAACTATTAATTAATCTGCAAATGGAGAGATGGAATTTTATTGAAAAGTGACTTGGATAATGTTAATATCAATGTTTCGTATATAAAATGAATTTACTGAAATTATTTTTAAATAAAGTTAGAAATAAATATTTTATTGATATCCTTGTCAGTCAGAATTTGTGGATCGTTCTAGCAAAAGAATTTTTGTAATTGCATTAAAAAAATTGGTTAATTTATTTTACCTTCCTCTTCTGTTTTTTAAATATTTTTCTATCATTTTGTTACCCATTTTACTTTGTGATTAATCAGTTTTTTTTGTTTTTTTTTTGTTTTTTTTGGCTAATGATGCATTTTAAAATTAAGCTAGAAATGATTGGTCAAAATGGTAAATTTGATCATTTGCTAAAAATTGTTTGCCTTGATTGCTATTTGCTTAAAACAAAAAGCAACAATAACAAAATGATCCTTATATATATATTTTGCTAGAACTGATCCAAATCAAAGATTTCTTTTTTTCCCTCAATTTTTTGTCGCTTTTATTGCTAAAAATGTTTATTCTCGCCATATTGCTTACTAATGATTGTTTTAAAAACTTTAACGAAAAAATATTTTCATAATTGATTTTTTTCCATTAAAATATCCTTGCTTCTATTTCTTTCTGAAGGGATTAATAAATTAATCTTCATCTCTGATAGCCATTAAACATTAACAAAGACAGAATTTGATGGTTGGTCCTTCAAAATTTTACATTAAATTTAGATCTTCAGTTTTCCAGATTACCTGAAATTTAGCCAATTAATAAAGCCTGACATAAAGTTCAGTTCTCAAAGATAAATAAATTAATTTAATTGACTTTGACTCCATTAAAAAGATTGGATTTTCTGTGAGAATGGTGAGACTATATTCTTTTGAGTAAAAAGGAAGAGGGGAGGGTGTATGCATGATTTATTTCAAAACATTCTGATATAAGCCAAAAAAGGGGAAAACATTTTTTTTTTTTTTTAAATTAGCAAAATGTTTCTTTTTCCAATCTTAAAACATATTTATCATATGAAGATTTTAGATGCATCTCAAATATTGTTTTCCTATTGATTTTGTTTTGCATTGAAATACTTTCAAGATCTTGAAACGATATTTACTTATGAACATCTATAAACAAGTTTTCAGTGGATGTTGTATAGCACATTTTTTAAGGTTAGTAATGAGGATACAATTGTGGTAGTATAGATTATAAATAAAAGAAAATATTAGATATTGGCTATTGGCAGGGAGGGTAACCATGTTCTCCAATGTTATGGATAGCTTTTGATCTTTTTCTCTTTCTGCAAGGCTTCTTACACAAATAAAAGAAAATACAGAAAAAACATAATTTCTTCAATTTTAACATTATTTCCATCTTTATCACTTTAAAATACCCTTTTTTTTTTCTTTTTTTTTTTTTTTTCTTTTTTGATGTTTTAGAAAAATAGCAGAATAATTGTTTAGTATATATTGGGTTTTTTTTTGTTTGTTTGTTTTTTTAACCTAAGTTATGATGGATAAGTTGTTTCTCATTTAAAAAAATATTTTACATTTTCTATCTATTAAAGATTTTTTTAAATTAATATTATTTATATCATTTATATTCTCCGAACTACTGTTCTAACATTTCAGTTGATGCAACCTTGAACTTCTTTCAAGTCTATCTCCTTGAACACTGGAATCTTTTTGTTAACCTGGGAATCTTCACAGAATTTCAAATGGAACCTATTATTTCATATGATGCAGTGGTTAGAGTACTTGGAGATATTCAGTCGTAGAGTGATATTCTCCTGGAGGTTGAATCCTCAGTGTGGGCTACCAAAAAATACAATTGCGAATTACTTAGGATCTTCATCCAATCATGGCTGATGGAATGATTTGTGGAAAGTAAATAAAGAATTCCATTCAAAATTCTGTTCAGATTTTCAAGTTTGCTAGAAAGATTCCAGAGTTCAACAAGATACACCTGAAGGTCAGAGGTTACATCAACCAAAATATTGAGAAAATGACACTCAGGATGAAAACGATAGTTTGAAGAATTCAAATACAAATAACCAATTTTCATCTTAAAAAAAAAAAAAAAAAAAAAAAAATTCAGAAACGTTAAATATTATTATAGGGTCATTCCATGTCAAAACACCAGCAAAAAGTTCAAATCTGCACTCACCGACACCAAATTAGTTGAAATTTGGCACAAATATTCCCCTTCATGAGTTAGTAAAATTTGCCAAATTATTTGGTCCTAAACCTTACTGTTCGGATTTTAGGGGGGTGTAAAATTTGCATATTTTGCTTCCAAATTTATGCCGTGAAACCGTACGAAATTTCAATGTTTTATAAAAAAAGAAAAAAAAAATACTTCCACACATTCAATATTTCTGAAATTTGGTAGGAAGGGCATTTAGGGACTGTAGAATCCAAATATCTAATTATTTTAACCCCATATCTGATAGAAAATAAAATTTTGCTCTCCCAAAAGCATGTCCCCCAAATCATCAATTTTTTACCTATGTAGCTTATGATCAGTCTAGAGAAAATATGTCCTCTTCAATTTTCATAATATTTTGTTTATAGCATCTACTATGACTGCTTAAGTTCTCAAAAAAAATTTGTGAGGGTTTCTAGCCTACTTTAGGAGATATGGCCCAGCCAATTTTATAGGTTTTTTTTTCCCTATGTACGTTCAGTAATTCAGTGAAAGATTGATAAAGACAATCATCCTAATGCTCCCAAACTTCTCAAATGTTCATATTGTGTTAAGTAATTTCTTAAACTATTCAATAAGATAGTCTTTGTTAATTTAAAAAGAGATAATTTAAATATATTTTGCAGATATTGCATTTTGTATAGTACGGATAGATTGTCTTCAACAAGTGATAAACATTGACTCCTGCATAAGGATCAACACTTAATAGTTTTTTTAGATGGCATTAAACAAATTTAAAAAAAAAAATTAATTTCATAATTTTCACGAAACAAAATTTTTTTATTTTTTTGTTTTAAATGCATGTGAATTTCTAAAACCTAGAATATTTGTAATTGGCACTAAACATTTATATATTTTTTATTCATAAGAAATGTTTTCAATTACATCACTTAAAAAATTATTTTTTTATATTTTTTACAATTTTTCAAAAAGTTATTTTCATTAATCTAAAAAATTTTATATTTAGAAGAAAGTGATAACAATATACAAATTTTAACCTATGCTGTGCACCAAATTTTGTTGTGTACATAGATTAATTTGTTTTGTATACAATTCTTTGCACAGATAATTTATCCACTTTGGACAAATGATAAACTCTTCCATTTGGTGTTGTAGGGACATCAATAGTGCACAGAATATTTGCTAATGACACAAAGCATATATCCTTAAAATCCTCTTTCCAATAAAATGAATGTGATGGAAGAACTGGATGCATGAACTTAATCAGCAAATCCTTATTTTCCATATAAATTTCTAGGATCATGCCAATCCAAACGTTACTGTCATACCTGCAACAAAGATATTCTGAAACAACAAATTTCATTGGTTTTTCTTCAACCCCGATAGAGAAGTCATATATAAATTCATAGATTTCATCTTCACTACATTATTTCATGGCTATTTTATCTCTGTCAAGTGGAATAAATTGATGAAAACTTTTTGCCCCTGGAACTGTGGATGCATTTTCAAATCTAATAGTGAGACTTCTCCTTGCTTCCTCAACCTCCTTTTTAATCAAAATGAATTTGATTCCTTCAATTGCAGATTTACAGTATTCAAACATGGTTTCTGTGGAAAGGATTTGTTTGGAATTTGGGCTTCGTAGACTTTCTTTTGCTACTATCCTTTTCACTGTCCCACCTATGCCATCACATGATTGTTTACCATGACTAGTTGCAAAGAAGTTCCATTTTGCATCAAGTCCAAAATCTTTTTGATGGTTACATAAATTGGCAAAGTTCTTATAATTCTTGTATTGTGCTGCACAACCATCTGTAAAATATTTAATACTTTTCACATTTGGCAAATTAGCCTTGATCACCTCGATAATGTTTTTCTGTACCATATAAACAAATGCCACATCATGGGAATTGTCACTTGATATAATACAAAAACTTTGACTTTGCATTGTGTTTTCAAGCTTAAAATAGAGTACCACTGGGTGTAAAGTACATTGAGAGGTACTCCAATGAAAACTCTGGATCTCATCTTGAACAACAAATTTGTAATTTTCAGCAAAATCCCCAAGAAATAAAACTTCACTATCACTGATATTTTTTTTTTTTTTTTTTTTTTTTTTGCTTTAAATATCTGGATTGTGATTTAGCCAAGTAAGAATGAGGTGTTAATTTATTTAATTGCAAAATAACAAAATCCACATAAGCTTGACAGGATTCCTTATGAGTTATTAAAGTTGATCTGTCACTTGTTGTCCATTGGAGAACTCAATAGTTTTCATTACCAATACATTCTTCAAGGGTGTCATTAAGAAATTTTTCCAGCTTCTGTGATGATTTAAGACAATTTGGCCACCTATGAATCATACACTGTCTATTACTTGTATTGCAGACAATATACTTCAAGAGATCTTGATATGGTACATTCAATGGTTCCAGTAATAGTTTGATGTTTTGGTGGATAGTGCATACACATACAGCATGTGTACCTGCACTACCAGCAAGGACACACCATTTTGGTCTAAGACTACAAAATTTTGAAAACAGTAAAGATACTGTCGGATTCTGTTCCTTGAATGCTCTGAAGAGCTCATTTAGGTTGCACAATCAATATGAGTCTCTTCTGCTGATGTAAATTACGTTTAATACTAACAGTCTTTCCTACCTGGCATCAACCGAATGTACTCATCATCTTGATAAAATGCTTGCACTAACTCTACAATATCAGCAGGCAAAGACTTACCTTGTTTTTGTTCTGGCACAGCTAAAATACCACTTTCCAAACACAATTTGTGAGCCTTGTGTACAATGTGTTCTGAAACACCAAATATATTCATGACTTTTTTGTGTGACTAATTGGTAGGAGCAAGTGTCAAGATCTGTATTTTCATTTTAGTGGATTCCAGTCTTCACTTTTGCTGCAAGAACCTCTATCATTTTATCAAAGCACTTAGCTTTATCTAAAATCTCACTTTTTTAATTTTAAAGGTTCATCACATAACAGCTCAGAGTCAATGTTTAATGACCTACTGACTTTGGTCTTAGTACTTTGTATTGCAGAAGAAAGTTTTCTCTTACCTAAACAAGCCTTTCCAGAGTCATGAAGCCCTTTTGTTTTCATTGGAGAAATTCCAATAGCAAAGAAACATTCATTGATATTTGTCTTCTCTGTTTCCGTCAAAGTACTTGCATCAAGCTCTTGTATTTCCTCATCCGATACACACCTTTGTTTTTCATCATCAAGAAGTTTGCTGATTCGTATTTGGCAATTAGGACAGTGTTTCTTGCCTGGAATAAGTAACAGCTTTTGCTTTATCTGCCAACTTCAAAGAAATTGCTTTCAAACTGCCTTTAATTTTCTTATGATTTTTAAATGGATTGCAACAACTCTTTTCCAGCCACTTATACTTAGTTAACAAAGTCTGCTTGTGATGGTCACAGATAGTTTGTATTTTATCCTCATCAAGTCCTGTCCTATAGGCAATAAGCTTTACATCCATTGTATCCAAATGATCCACTGAATTAATCCAACCTGTTTATTATGGAATAAATTAGTACTTGTTTCAACTGTTAGCTCAGTACAAATAGAACAATTCATCTTTATCTGAAAAAAAAAAAAACTACTTCAATTATTCTGTGTGCTTGTGTAAAATCCAAGTAGGAAAATGCCACCTTTCTCTTTGGATACTGGAGGAAAAGTGACTAATAAATATTTTAGGTGCCACAGACAAGTTCCAGTCTGGGTTAGAGGAGGGTCATTCAGAGTTGACCTGATTCTAAATTTATTACAATTATTACCTATCAGATATCTTATGTTTAACCAAGAGTCTACAAAAAATTTATTGCTCAGTGTAGCCTAATCTTAGTGTTTTAAACTAATGAAAAATACATTTTATTATCACTTTCTTCTAAATGAAAAAAAAAGGTTTTAATTTAATAAAATTAACTTTTTGAAAAACTGTAAAAAAAAAAAAAAAAAAAAAAAATGTTTAATGCCATCAACAAAAACTCTATAAAGTGTTGACCTTATTGCATGAGTCAATGTTTATCACTTGTTGAAGACAATCTATCCGTACTATACAAAATGCAATATCTGCAAAATATATTTAAATTATCTCTTTTTAAATTAACAAAGACTATCTTATTGAATAGTTTAAGAAATTACTTAACACAATATGAACATTTGAGAAGTTTGGGAGCATTAGGATGATTGTCTTTATCAATCTTTCACTGAATTACTGAACGTACATAGGGAAAAAAACCCTATAAAATTGGCTGGGCCATATCTCCTAAAGTAGGCTAGAAACCCTCACAAATTTTTTTTGAGAACTTAAGCAGTCATAGTAGATGCTATAAACAAAATATTATGAAAATTGAAGAGGACATATTTTCTCTAGACTGATCATAAGCTACATAGGTAAAAAAAATTGATGATTTGGGGGACATGCTTTTGGGAGAGCAAAATTTTATTTTCTAACAGATATGGGGTTAAAATAATTAGATATTTGGATTCTACAGTCCCTAAATGCCCTTCCTACCAAATTTCAGAAATATTGAATAAGTGGAAGTATTTTTTTTCTTATTTTATAAAATACTGAAATTCCGTAAGGTTTTACAGCATAAATTTGGAAGCAAAATATGCAAATTTTACATCCCCCTAAAATCCAAATGGTAAGGTTTAGGACCAAATAATTTGGCAAATTTTACTAACTCATGAAGGGGAATATTTGTGCCAAATTTCAACTAATTTGGAGTCGGTGGATGTAATGGCCTGGTGAATTGACATGGAATGACCCTATACAAGTTCTTCATGAACTCTGAATTATCCAGATTAAACTATAAAAGACTAGGTTTTCTGTTGGATGTCAATTGCAATATGCCTTATAGATATAAGATGAATATGATGCAATAAAGAAAATCTATATTTAATGAATTGGATAAAAAAAATGATGTGAGGTGATTCAACTCTTTTATATAAGGAAACTATTCCAAAATTGCAAGGCTCTCAACAATAAATATAATAATCTATCCAGTATATGCTGTCATTTATTCACTGTTGATCTGTATGACCAAACATTGAATGCAAAACAAATCTTGTCTCCTTTTGTCAAAGATCATCATGTTCACTTTGTCATAAAAATCACTATGACTAATATTTAACTAATTTAATAACTATTATGTACTAGCTATAAGGATCTGACCTTATAATGGTTTCTACCACAGTGAATAAAATAATCTTTGATAAAGGGAGAGATGTCTTTTGCATTCAATAATCGTAAAATTAAAGGCTACCAATACAATAAAATAGTTATAGATTTATTTATCTAGCTTCTATAAATACACAAATATATATGCAAAATTTAAGTTTTAAAAAAAAATTGCTTATTTATTTGGTATAAAAAAAATTATGAAAACGGACTTTGAATCTTATTAATTTCTTTTAATTTGAAAACCAAAAATTCTATATATCTGTGATATGAAATAACTTTCTCTCATTCTTTTAATGTTCTTTTTGTAAAGCCTTTACTATTTATGAATTTAAAGAGAAAATAAATCTTCAGTTTTGCACACAAAAAGAGAGCAGTTAGGTTTATTTTAAACTATCAAATAAAACAAATTCGCATAACATAATTATAACATCTGAAAAATAGGTTGAGTTCTTTTAGAAAAATTGTTTTCTTTCAAATACTCAAACTTTTGAATGAAAAAAAAAGTATTTCGTTATAAAAAAATTTGGTAAATATTTGTCGATACACTTTTAAAATATATACTTTTAAGGTAAAATGGTTTGTAACTTTTTTTTAAATTTGCCATTTTTTGTAAATACAGATCTGTGATCTTTCAAAATTCTTGAGATTAGTTTTAGTTTATAGTTGAGAATAAGTTGGATTCAGCACAGAATTCCTTAAGAAAGCATTTAAAATTGCTGCAAAAACTTGCATGAATAATTAGGATTTAAAATTAAAAAAAGTATATTATATTTTTGAATAAATGAAATATATGCCATAAATATTCAGATGTTCATCTGCTAAAAAGAAAGAACATTCACAAAAAAAAAAAAAAAAAAAAAATGCAGTTAAAATTCGAACTCCATAACAAATCGAAATAAACCTTAATGAAACAAATACTTTTGAGAGAAACACATGAATAGCCATAGCAATTTTTATACTAATAATTTGGGTTGGAAATATTTGGTGCTTGTTTAGGAAAACAAAAATAAAGAAAAACTTTCATGGTTTACTTACTTGTCATGGTATTGAAGAGGTCATATTCCAAAACTCACAAAAATTGATCAAGTAGCTTTTTTTTTTATTATTTAAGAAAATAAAATTTTACGATTTTTAGTGATTAAGTGTTTTTAGCAGCCATTGAGGAACCCTGGATTTTGAAGTGGGGAAATCAGGAATGAATTTCAAATTCAATCAAATATAGTAACTGGTTTCTCTCACATCAAGCCAGTCATAAAATTTGATTTTCTTAAACAAAAAACTACTTGATCAAATTATGATTTTTTTTAATATGTCATCTTCGTTTAATAATCTGTACATGCATCATAAAATTTTCATTATAAGTGCGAGTCTAAAGAAGTTCCAAACATCTTTAATGTTGGATATATGAACATAAACCTACATTTTTTTTCCGCTCCTTGCATAAAATAAAAAAATAAAAAAAAAAACAACTTTTAGATTTTTAAGCCAATGTAATATCCAAGTTCTTTATGCATTTTTTTGACTTCCAATATAAATTATCAATCCTCATTTAAAAAAAAAATTCTGCAACATAAACAAAATGCTAAAACAAAAATAACAAAACTTGTGTTTATCACGAATGCAAAAGGCATTATCGAAATGTAAACAGTGAAATAATCAGTTGCACGTGAATATTTTTATGACCAATTTTCCAGAAGCTTCTACAATTTTTTTTTTTTTTTTGAATTTAATTGATCTATATTTTTCCCAAGTAATAATTGGTTGATTAAAACACAGTTAAGCTATTTTTGAGGGTAGGAGATCTAAAATGTAACTTTATTAGTTTCTAATCAAGTTTTTATAACAAATAATTTTTTCATTAATTTTATATTGTTCATTTTTGCTTATTTTTCTTTTCTTTATTTTCTTTTAATTTTGTTTTTATCAATTTTTATTGTTTCTTTTTCTTTTTTCTTCATTAGTTTCCAATCAATTTTTATTTATTTAAACTTTTGTTTCCCGCTCTTTTTGTAGTTTTGATTTTCATTTTTTTCCTCATAATACTTCAGATTTCAGGTCGAAAAAAAAAAATTGAAGTTTGCTAGAAATGGAGAAGACTGACAGATATTATTTGTAAGCATCTTTTCTCATCAAAATCTGTCATGATTTTTTTTTTTTTTTTTTTTTTTATAATTTTTAAAAATATTGTTTTAATTTTTTCAAATTAGAATGACTTGGTTGCTTCTGTAAAATTGATTTTTTTTTTTTTTTTTTTTTTTTTAGCTAGATAGAAAATTTATATATATATATATATATATATATATATATATATATATATATATATAAAATGATGAAAATAATGGAAATAGTATTCCAACAAAATAGAGAAAATAAAAAGGAACAAACTGTATTATGTGTTCATCAACGTTTTATTTCGAGACTTCCTCTGGATGAATGAGATTAAGAAACAAAAAATACCAGTACAAAATATTTGAAAATGTTTCACGTGCACAGTGTGACGCAGTTCTATTTCAGAGAAATGGAAAAAGACGGAAATTCAAAAAGGAGGAGTGAGGGCTGGCGCTGTTAAAGAGAAGGAAATTTTAGTGACGTCATATAGTCGTTAATGTAATTTTAAAACTATGAAACGCAGTTAATATTCTTATTGGAAAAAAGATATATCTGTTGAAATTCAAATATAGGTTTGTAACATGAATGAAATGAGTGTTTTTTATGTAATTTATTGATTGAGATTATGTGTTAATTATTACAGGGGGTGTTTGAATGGTGTGAAAAAGTTAACCTGTGTCTACAGTTAAATAATGTTCTTTTAATAAAAGTTTACTTATTTATGGCGCTATGTTATAGAAACCTCCACATTGTTTAATAGTGCTTGAAAATGCGATAAGCGCAGATTCAAGAAGTCTCCGGCGCAGTTTATTTGAAATAAATTTAACTATTGTTTGTTTAAAGTCAAAGGTGTGATTATGTTGCAGTGAATGAGAGAATAATGCACTTAGAGAATTGCTATTTTTTATATCTCTTTTATGTTCATTGAGCCTTTTTTCCAATTTACGCTGAGTTTCACCAACGTATTTATGATGGCAATTATGGCAAGGAATAGTATATATACCTCCATTGGAAACTGGTTTGTTGCGGAGATGTTTCGTAGTTTTTAATATATGTCTTATGGTTAGTGATGTGGTTTGTATGATAGGAATTTTTAGTTTGTTTAGTGTGTTACAGATTATTGTATTATTGGTGTGTGTAGGTAAAAGAAGATGTCTGTTTATGAGAGAAAGGTCTGGTGTATATGATTTTTGATTATTTATCCTGGAAAATATTTGTGTGGTTTTTCTCTTAGTATTCAATATGAAATATGTCGGATATTGCAAGGTTTTCAAAATGTTTGTGAGGTATTTGAATTCTTCGTCCAGATATTCAGGACTGCAAATTCTGAAAGCGCGTAAGAAGAAACCAATTATCATCCCTGTTTTTATTTTATTATTATGGTGTGAATAGAAATGTATGTAATCGTTTTTGTGTGTAGTCTTGCGGTGAACTTTGAAGGATAGTTTATTATTGAATTTTATTATAAGTACGTCAAGAAAAGGTAATGAGTTATTGTTTTCTGTTTCATAGGTAAACTTTATGGAAGGTTCGACTGAGTCTAATTTGTCTCTAATGATATTTATGCCCATATTTTCAGGAAGAAAAATTAAAATGTCGTCAATGTATCTGAAATACTCTGTGTTTGGAGGTAATCTGAATTTGAAAGGACCAGATTCTAGGAATTCTAAGAAAAGGCAAGCTAATACTCCACCAAGAGGGTTACCCATAGGAAGACCAAAATTTTGTTTATAGAAATTGTTATTGAAGTGAAAATAAGTCATGTTAGTTATAAGTCTAATGATTTTTATAAGTGTGTCGGGAGGAAAAGGTTTCGATTTTTTTTTAAATGTTTAAGGAGTAAATTCAAGCTTTTTTTAATGGGGGCATTAGTATATAATGATGTTATATCTAAACTGTGTATAGTTTTGTTTTGTACATTAATGTTTTTTTATTTTGTTCAGTAAATCTCCGGAGTTCTTTATGTGGGAGGTGCTGATAGTGCCCAGTAGTGGAGTCAAAATGCTGGATATGGCATGTAGACACAGGTTAACTTTCTCACACTATTCAAACACCCCCTGTAATAATTAACACATAATCTCAATCAATAAATTACATAAAAAACACTCATTTCATTCCTGTTACAAACCTATATTTGAATTACAACAGATATATCTTTTTTCCAATAAGAATATTAACTGCGTTTCATAGTTTTAAAATTACATTAACGACTATGACGTCACTAAAATTTCCTTCTCTTTAACAGCGCCAGCCCTCACCCCTCCTTTTTGAATTTCTAATGTCTTTTTCCGTTTCTCTGAAATAGAACTGCGTCACACTGCACGTGAAACATTTTCAAATATTTTGTCCTGGCATTTTTTGTTTCTTAATCTCATTCATCCAGAGGAAGTCTCAAAATAAAGACGAAACGTTGATGAACACATAATACGGTTTGTTCCTTTTTATTTTCTCTCTCTCTATATATATAAAATAATCATAGTTTTGTTAGTTGTCTTGATCACTTATTTTAACAAAGTCTGGTGTGTACCCACAGTGCAATTTTTCATACTTCTACTAATAGTAATCTATATTCAGAGTAGATATTTTTACTAATTTGATGTCTGTATGAATTTATCTTTCTTACCAAAGGAGACCTAGGAATGTTAAAGGTGACATGTCTACATGACCGGCATGGCCATGCCTACCTCCCCAATAAAAGACTATAAAAAAAAAAAAATTTCCAGCTTCTATAGGAGAAACCAAAGATACAAATAATTTTATTTGACAAAAGTAAAAGTTTGATTATTCAATATGCAATATACTTTGTACTTTACACACTATATCTCAAGGTTGAGTAGGAGATAATTATATTTTGATGATGGTGAAATTAATATCAACATTGTTAAATTACTTGTTGGGTCACTGCCACAATAAATAGTATGCATAGATCTTGCTTCTTCAATCTGGAGAAAATACACATGAATTGAAGTTTAATATAGAAATGTATAAACTTGTACATATTGAACCCCCCCCCCCGCCTCCTTTTTTATGTATTGAGCACTTCAACTATGTTATGATAAAAATGGTAGACGATGTGTAAAAGATAATCTCTATTTTGCATTATTTGAATTAATCTGACTATTGTTCCCATCTTGAGTGTTATTCGCACAACGTTTTGGGCGATGTAACCTTCAACCTTCTTACGATGTATCTTGTTGAATTAAGGTATCTTTATGTCGCGTGAATAACACTCAAGATGAAAACTAGTCTGAATAATCCAAATACGGATCCTCATTTCAAATCCTCAACTCTATTTTGTACAATGTTAGTTTTACATGAAAGTGTAGCTGTCCTTGCATATATACTGCCCGGTATTCTACAATAGTCACCCATCTAGTACTGACTAGTCTCAACATCACGTGACAAGAACCAGTGTGTCACCATGGAATTAATCAGAATCAAAAAAAATTGAGAATTTAATTAAGAGTACATTTTAATGATCGATTTAAATCTAGCAAGAATACAAGTTGGTTGTGAGACTGCATGTCCCTCCACCTGACAATGTAAGGATGAGCCAAAGTTTTATTTGAGTCTTACTTTTCCCTATTGTGTGACATATTCCGAAGCTATGCCATGAAAATGATAACTCAAAAACTATTTCTCAGTCTGAAATTGTGAAAATTCATATCAAATTTATAAAAATCAAAAAAGTTAAAATTTTGTCAAACTTTCGATTTTTACCAAACTTTCCACAGTAAAATAAAACAAGACTCCATGGGCTACAATATAAGCCAAATAGTAAGTCTACAATGAACGGAACTGAAGTTACTGCCAATAGTATTACTTTCATCTTTGACACGAACATCCTAAAATTAAATTCGTTCTAAGACAGATATGTTGACCAAGTTTGGTAATGATTTGTGAAATGATGTGTATGTATACAATTAATAAACTTGATTTAAAACATAACCTCAACTTAAGCATGATTAATAATAAAATATTTGGAGAAAATTATCAAATAGAGTTAAAAATGTGTAGAAACTTAATATCAAGATGGATAATCTTACAAGAAGAACATTTGGGGGGAGAGTCTCTCTTAAGCTTGTTGGTATGACTTTTGTATGAAAATATGACTAATACTACAGAGGATGCAAAAATAAGTTTTTTTTTTTTCTGTTCATTTTCTTCAATATGTTTAATACTAATTTTTTATTCTAAATTTAATTTTTCTCCTGCATTTCTACAATGAAAACATGTTTGTTCTCTTTCTGACCATTTGGTTTAGGAAGAAAAAAAATGTTATGCAACCAAGAACAAGATATTAATATTTTGACAGAATGTTTTTTTTTTTTTTTTTTTTTTTTTGTTTTTTTTTTTTTGGTCTTCTAAAAATACTCCCCTTCCATCCTTCTTGCTTTTCATTGATTTATCATTTTTTGCTATGAAAGTCTTTGTTTCTGTCTTTTTTTTTTTTTTTTTTGTATACCTCTTGCATTAAAAATATTTGTCTTCCTTCACTTCACCTGAGCCAAACCTTTCCATTGCAAAAGCTGCAGCACTCTTCCTGTCTGCTTTATAGCCAGCATTTCTTTGATTATTCCTTTTGGCTTTTGTTACAATTCCTTGTCATTATTTACTTTTGAACTGAAAAAAAAAAGTCAGTTCTTGTAAGAGTTAAGAAAAATTAAGTCCATTATTTTACCATGTCTAATCCTATATTAATAAAATTAAATGATGACTGTGTGTGTGTGTGTGTGTGTGTGTGTGTGTGTGTGCGTGCGTGCGTGTGTGTGTGTGCGTGCGTGCGTTTTTACTGTCGGCATAACTTCAATAATTACATGTGAAACTATTATTTATCTATTTACTATTAATCAAATAGCAAAAACACAATAGTGTTAAACTAAATAAATTTTTTTTATAAATCTTGTTTTGGACTTCATTAATATTCACTCTATTCTGGCAATCTAACACCATTCATAATAAGCCTCTATCTCAAAACCATAATATCTAGCATTGAAGCAACAAAGATAACATAACCAACAACCTCAGAACCAAATTAAAAAAATCATGATCATACTGCTCTTTACACAGACAAGTAAACCTTGATAAAATAGGAACAACAGCCACCAACAACTTACACACCCGTATAGAAATCGGACTGCCAAATAATGTTAAACTACACAGCTGAATTACAAGCCATAAAATTGTGCTAAAATTGAACATCTTTAGGAAGGAAAATACATAATTTACTTTGACTCATTATTTTGCATAACAGTAATTGAGAGAAAAACCCATCTTGTCTTTAAACCCATGAAATACTAGAAAGGTACCATTGTCTGATGTACATTGGCAGTGGTTGCCCTGGCATGTCTCCTGTTGATATTGAAGAAATAAAAAGGCTGGCATGATTGTAAAAGAAGCAATCAAAACGAGAATAGCAACTCAGACATAGTATTAAGCAGTCTTTATACACAATACTTACACAAAGCGGAAGTGACACCATCTACGATCAACTACTTGCAGCTAAACCTATTCTAATCAACTACAAAATAGTCATACCTACAAAAAATAGTGTCATGTTCCAAATCTCACCATGTTGCTACCTAAAAAAAAAAAAAAAAAAAACACTTTCAGATTTTATAGGAAAAACCAAAGATAGAATTAAATAAGTTTTCAAATAACTATTTCATAAATTATATTGTATGGCACAAAATGACTTGTAGGATTAATTGTGCCACAAAACAAATATTCCATTCGTTCACGCACAAAACTGACACTACATAGCACCCCCTCCACCTATTTCTCTGCATTCGTCATCTAATCAGCATTCCTCTTCTATCAGCCTGCTTGTTGATATGCCACCTGACATTTACTTTATTATTCATAAATTTGAGCAAAAAAAAAATTTGTTTTTATTTTAAATAAAATCTAATGTACCAGACTAGGTAGGGTTTTTTTTTTTAGATAAAAACTGAGGAAATTTCAGTCTTTCTTCTCTCCCCTTTATATTGATCTTTATATTGATACAGATTGCCATTGTGCTATAATGTCCGTTTTAAAATGAGAACTGCTATCCTTTCATAGTCTTTTTGCCTACAGATGCTTGTGCAATTTCATCTTAACATTTGGGCCTTGTTTATCGGATGAAATGATTTTTTTTCTTTTTTCATTGGCTTGAAATTAAATGCTTTCTTTAAAACTATTCTTTTATATCCGCTAAAATAGATTTGGTAATTAACTGAACATTTAGAATGCAATCCCACTAGAAGCACGCCTGCATGTTTGTTCTAAAACTCAGAATAAAAACAAAAATGATTCTGTTAAAAAAATATATCTAGAAGAAAAATAATTATAAAAGCTAACAAATGAACTCGAGAATTGTTTCAGTCTGTTGCATCTATATTAATACTATGAAACAATTTTGTTTTCCATGTCAGCTTTGATAACTAATCGTTTCATATTATAAATCTTATTTTTATTATTAATCAAATATTTATTGAAATATTTAAAAAAAAAAAAAAAATGAAATCGGCCACTTTAATAGTTTGTTAAATAGTTGGGTGGGGATGAATTATTTTGTGACTCTTCAAAGTTTAAAAGAAATTTGGAAGCCTTTTAAATAGAAAATTATTTCTGATCTTTGAATTTTTAGCAAATTCTGTTGTATTTGAAAATTTTATAAGCATTTATAAAATTAATAAATGGAAATTGTTTTATAATAATTTGATTCATTTAATAACAGCTGAACATTAACGTAATAATTAATTTTAAAATCATAGTTTAAATAATTTGGTAAGAAAATAAGACATAGTTAAAAAAAAAAAAAAAAAAAATGATGCTTGTGTATTTTAGGTAAAAACACTAGTAAGTACTTGCATATCATGTCAAAAGTAAACAAAATAACAAAAAATAATCAAGTAGAAAAATAAGTAAAAATAACATTATCAAAGAAGTTTTATCATATTTGTTGGAAACTTCATAAAATCCAGTCAGTAAAAACCGCAGTCTATGATTTTGACAAAATAATTTTAATCTGCCATTTCAAAATGTAAAATGATGGATCGATTATATATATATATATATATAATGTGTGTGTGTGTGTGTTAGTGGCCTGACAAGGCCACAGGGGGGGGGGGGGGAAGACAATTAACCAAAAAAGTCCGAAGCAAAATTAATCCCAAAGCAGCAAAACTAAAGCTGGCTTGCTAGGACACGTGTGTGTGTGTGTGTGTGTGTGTGTGTGTGTGCTAATTTGGCATATTTTATTGGTTTGAAAATATAGGTTCTTTTTAACCAATTGTCAGAAAATTTTAACAATAGAATAGTATTACAATCTTCTAAATGCCTGCAAATGTTCATGTAGTTTTGGTCCATAGAACCAAAGATATTAGCATTTCAATATTCAATTTGGCAACAAGTATAGATATAACACTTTTTGGGGCAATTTTATAAGTTTGAAATCTTGGCAACTACTGATCAGAATTTAAGAAATGAAGCCTCGTTGGAAAGCTAATGACCTGAATTGTGTATTGAGCTATGTGACATTTGCCCTTAAGGTCGTACATTACTGTTTCAAGAAATGGGGATCACTTTTCTATATTAATTGAATGTAAATAAACACCTGCTTTATGACCACCTTGGCTATAAAGTGGATGTTATGTTACTTTAATATAGTAAAGTGATCCCCCAGTTCACAATTTTTTCATATCTTGGAAACTACTTGTTCTCTGGGATTTTTATTATTTTCGTTTTCAGCACCCTCAAAAACCTATAAGTGGTAATTTTAAAATACTTTTTTGTGGGTAGAAAGATACTGCACCTTTATCAGTATGTCAATCATAGTAATTCATTTTCCTAGTTTTGCATATGAATTACAAAATATCTGATATTTCCCCCAAACCTCTGGCTTTGATGGAAGGGAGACAAAAACTTGCTGTTATAGTTTCAAATGATCAGAAATAACAGCAAGGGGAGTCTTGATTCCAAATATTTCTCATGTTTTATTTTGTTGTATTGTTTTGGAGATATAACATGAAGTAAATTTCATAGTGTATAAGGAGTATTTGATACTGGAGATATTCATAATCGTACCCTATTTCGAAAAGTAGGGAGATATAACATATGAGAAATATTTGGAATCAAGTCTCCCCTGCTTTTATTTCAGATCATTTGAAACCGTAGCAGCAAGTTTTTGTCTCTCCTCTGTCAAGGCCAGAGGTTTTAGGGAAATATATATTACTAATGGTTCTAGCAGATCTACTTTATTTTTCATAGCTTTTAGAATTTTTATTAGTTTTGATATGATACGCAAGTATGTGTATCTATAATCTGAAAATTATTTTAATCCATTATATGTAAAATCACCAAAAAAGACTCTGTAGCAATGTCGCCTAAGTACAGTCTCCTACTTGGGGTGGGGACTTTTGTTATCCACTTGATATTCAACATTAAATTAAATAAATATTTGTACTTATGAGGGGTATGCAATGCCCCTGACCCACTTCCCATAGCAGTAGAGCAACAAAACTTGGCACAGTTATTAATCTTTCTCTACATAGGAACCACCCAGAGTTATGCATTTCTCCCATCGTTTGATGCAGCTCTGGAGACCATTTTTGTAGAACACCCCAGGTTGAGCCTCCAACCACAACGTGACTTCAGAAATGAATGCTGCATCATCTGGGAAACGCTTTCCTTTCAAAAACAACTTCATGAATGGGAAGAGGTGAAAGTCAGAGGGTGCAAGGTCAGGAGAGTAGGGAGGATGGGGAAGGATTTTATAACCACATGCCTGTGCTTCTGATCTAGCAGCATGTGAGTTGTGGACCGGAGCATTGTCCTGCAGGAGGAGGGTACCTTTGCTGATCTTGTCCCACCTCTTGATTTTGATAGCTTCCCTTAATTTCCTCAAAAGTGAAGCATAATAGGCTCCTGTAATTGTGGTACCCTTTGCCAGGAAATCTGTCATCACTACTCCGTCCTGGTCCCAGAAGACTGTGAGCATGAACTTGCCAGTGGAGCGCTGCACCTTTGCCTTCTTTGGAGGTGGTGAGTCCAAGTGCTTCCACTGCATTGACTGAGCTTTGGTCTCTGGATCATAGTGATGGACCCAGGTTTCATCCTGTGTAATCAGTCTTTTGAAAAACTTTCTTATCTTCTTGGCACATCTCCAAATTCATCCTTAAGCACTCGACGCGTTCTCGCTTCTGGAATGGTGTGAGCAACCTGGGAATCCATCTGCAAATGGTCATGAATGATAGTTCCCATAGACCCTGTACTAATCTTGACATCTTGGGCTATTTGGCGAATAGTAATGCACCGATCTTCCAAAATGGCAGCCTCAACTTGACTGACAGATGCCTCATCAATAGCAGAATGGGGGCGACCAGGTCTGGCAGCTGTTTCCACAGACTTCCAGCCATGTTGGTCCTGGATATGACCTTAAACTATATCCAGTGGTGAGGCCCCAGCTTGCGGGCTTTTGGGAGTGTGGAGCCACCCTTTAATTACCATTGCTCCCAGGTCCACTCTGATCCGGAGTGGTAATACCTGTTAGGGTCCCAACTATGGGTTAAATAGAAACCAACTTTAAAACAACAAATATATTCTATTAAAAATTTTTCTTAAATCTTTGGATTCGGCATTAAATAACCCGAAAAGTGTTGATATGCCGTAAAACAAAAACAACCAACCAATCCAGCCATGTTTGAATTCACGATGCCAGCGTTTTACAAGGTCATATGATGGGGCATAATCGCCATAAGTTCTTTCATTTCATCAAAAGTCTCCTGTGGTGTGCGTCCTTTCAAATACAAAAATCGGATCACTGCTCAACATTCAACAGGCTCCATTTCACACCTGACTCAGTTCAAACACCTGTAAAACAGAAACCACAATTAGTTCAGAGCTGTAATTTGCCACATAACCCGTAGAGATCATTGCACATGCAAAATTTCAGCTAGATCAGACAATTGGAAGTGGGTCAGGGGCATTACTTATTGCATGCCCCTCATATTTTTCTTATGATATAACTTTCATTATATATTGCATTATCTTTTGGACTCATTTGTATTGGGCCAGATTTAAAGTTTTCAATTCTAGTTTTATTGTTTCTTATGATTTCAAAAATGTGAAAGTAATAATTTATATATATATATATATATATAAACAATTGTGTGTGTGTATGTATATATATATATATATTAGTTATTATTTATTTGAAGGTAAAAAGTTACATTTGGCCGCTACAAACAGACATCTGTTTCGGTCAATGAGGCTTCGCCAGGCACTTGAGGAAGTTTCATTGACTGAAACAAATGGCTGTTTGCAGCGGCCAAATGTAACTGTTTACCTTTGAATAAATAATAATAATAATAATAATAAAAAAAAGTTTTGCTCTTGTTATCAAGCACTATCTAACGACCATATTGAGTTCATTAGTTCCTACTTTTGAATATCTCAAGCCTGGATATATATATATATATATATATATATATATATCTAACAAGTTTTTAACAGTAATCTCGATTAGATTCATTGCATCTTTGTAGTAAAAGAAAGTTTTATTTGCAGTAACTGATAAATTCTTTGTTGCTTACGTAAGAGATTGTTTTATTTTTTTATAAATGATTGTTTTTGAAGATATCCTCTTAAAATTAGTACAATTCTGAAATATGATTGTAGTTAATTAGGTATGATCAAAAATAGCCCGAAAAAAAGAGGCTCATCATAACTATATTTATAGTTTAGTTTATATCTAAATGTTGATTGTTTTAGAGATAACAGACCCAAGTTAATCTCTAAAAGGAAAAAAAAAATGTTTGCATGTTAAAAACAAAATTAATGAAAAAATGTTGAAAAACCTTTTCAAGTTCAAATAAACCAACTTAAAAAATTTTGAGAAAAATAATTATCAAATTAACTGAAACTTAAAATCTTAAGATACCGAATTGAAGAAAATTTCATTTTTTTTTTTTTTTTTTTTTTTTAAACTAAAAATTGTAGTCCCCCCCCCCCCAAAAAAAAAAAATAAATAAAAAATAAAAAAGACTTATGGTACAAAGAAACTCTAGCTTAAATGTAAATACAAATCCTGCTGATTTTCACAAAAGTATGAATCACAGGAATTGTAATAATTTTGTTTAATTAATTTTTGTAATGAAACGGGATATGCCTATTTAGTTTTTTGAATGTACACAAGTAAGAATTTTTTAAATATGAAACTTTTTAGAGAAAAAAATAACTTGGTATATGTTTTTATTCAGTAATATTCTAAAATTATTGCTGACGTTTGTTTATCAATGTTTTTTCTTAGACTTTGAAATACGGGTGTTTGTAAAATGTTTAAAAATTCAATTTTAGCAGTTATATTACTTTGTTTATTCTTAAATTTTATTATTCATTCAAAAATAAGCTAAAATAATTCTTTATTAATGATTAAGTAGAATTCAAATTTGAAAGAAAATGATTATTTATTAATAAAAGTTATAAACTTATTTTATTGCATGGCTTAGACCCCCCCCCCCTCAATAAAAAAAAAAAATGAACTTTTTTTTTCTTTATTTTTAAATACTATATTTGAAAACTGAATTTTTATCCCCATAACTTAAAATTCATTAGCAGGAAAAATTTGATTTCAATATTTGTGCACGTTTTCTTTTTCTCTCACATCCCCTTTGCACACACATAATAAAAATTTTGAATAAAAAAAATTCCTTTTCTTTCCTTAACCACAAATATTTAAATGCATTTATCCAGCAACGTTTCAAGGTCATTACATGTTCCATGTTTAAAACTTTGATATTCTTCCTTTAATGATTATCTGCCAATCATCCAGGCAATTTTTTTGTGGTTTGATGTCAATTTCAATTTGATAGAAACCCTGGGTTGAATTTTATTTAAATTTCTTTTTAGTTTATATTTTCTTTTCAAATAATATCCCAATTAACATGCAAGACATGATGGTTATATACATTTTAGCAACACAATTTTTTTCATAAAAATTTGCCATGGAAATATTTTATTAATCCCATTTCAATGACAAATTGATTATTTTTCTTGTTCATGTTGTACATTTAAAAATTGTATTTTAAAAGCTGAGAGAAACCTGCTTTTGTCTTCATCAAAATCCATATTTTTAAAAGTGAAAACGTTTTTGCTTTTAATAATTTTGTTAGTATTTTATATACTTTTTTTTTTTTTTTTTTAACCATTTAAAAAAAAAAAAAATTCCCCTTAACTTTTTATTCTTTTAATGTTTGCATTGACTTTCAATTCTACTTTCAATCTCAGATTATTTAAAAAAGTTTTTTTTTTATTTCAATGCAATCTCTTTAAAACAGACTTTCAAAGATGGTTTTCAATTGATATTGTAAAATGACCCGTATTTTTGCTGAATAAAAGGTTTCTAACACCGAAAACAATTCTGTTTGTGTAATAATCCTCCTCTCACATTGTGTTAAAGCAAAAGCGATACTTTTTAAGTTGATAAGCATAGTCAGACGGGATTGTTTTATTTGTGTGAAATATTTTCTTCATCTGTGAAACTGAACGCAAAATATGACGGAAAAAATGTAAAGATTATCAGAATTTATTAAATCTTTGTTTTAATCAATTAGTGTAAAGAAATGTTTCTTATTGCAGCAATATCATTAAAAAGAAATGTTTTAGTCCTAAGATGCTTTCTGATAATTGATACAGTTAGAAATTAACCGATTAGTGAATATTACCAGATTTC
Source organism: Euprymna scolopes (assembly GCF_053919585.1). NCBI lineage: Eukaryota > Metazoa > Mollusca > Cephalopoda > Sepiida > Sepiolidae > Euprymna > Euprymna scolopes. The sequence continues at coordinate 45,185,151 of NC_136491.1, read as the reverse complement.
TTTAAAATCTTAGCACTTGATACATAATTTAATTTCCCACATTCATTTTAACTTGAATTAAAAAAAAACTTTTCTTTTGGTTAAAATTAAAATGGAGGAACTTCCCAAGTCTGTTTCAGTTCAACTGTATGTAAATCTTTTTTTTTTTTTTTTTTTTTTTTTTTTTTAAATTTTATTTATAACTTTTTTTTTCTTTTCTATCAATTGCTCCCTTAGTGTCTGGAACACGTCCAGTTTCCCGAGAACGAGAGAAACGCAGCAGTAATCGTCTTCACCGGGGCTTGCCCACAACCACAGAAATTCCGCGTGACCAGGGACGAATGCCAAACAACCCTGTTCAGTCGAGTATGATTCCAACTGCACAAATAAATTCAGGACTTCGCCGCAGCAGTGCTTCCAAAGATGAGACTACAGGACGTTCAGCCTCTTCTCGGCACTTGCGAAAATGAAGAAAAAATAAAACAATGACAAAAATCTAAATAAGATATTTAAAAAAAAAAAAAAAAAAAAAAAAAACCCACCCCCTCCTCAAAAACTGCTGTCAACATTGTGTGTAGGTGCGTGTGTGAATGCTCATCTCTGGGTTTTTTTTCCCCCTCTTTATTTTATTTTTTAAAATTTTTTTTTGCACCCCTACCCTTTGATTATCACAACTGTCATCATCATTGTACTGTCTGTTTCCATGGTTAAGAAACGTTGGCGGTCCTATATGTGATTTTTAAGTTTTTCTTTTTTTTCTTTTGTTAAGTTCATTTTTGCCAAAGCTAAATCTAGTGCCGCTGTCCTAATTCTTTCCTGTTTAGAACCGCTCGAATAACTTTCCATACCCCTCCATCAGGATATTTAAAAATAAAGTTTAAAAAGTGCTATCACTAATGTAACTCTTTCTGAGATATATATATATATACACACACACACACACACAAAACCTCTAAGGTATTAGTGAAATATTACAAATTTACCCCTTCTCTTAGTCCTATTCAGTGAGAAGGTGAAGGCAGTTTTCCTCTAAATGGTTAGTTTTTTATAGAAAAGAACAAGGAAGGAAAAAAAAAACAACCCCTTGCCTAAATTTCATGAAAAAAAAACAAAAAAAAAACAAAAAAAACAGTCATTTGAATAGACAGAATTCATTTTTTAAGCCAGTATTTTAATATAACATTTTAGTGTGTACGTTTTTTTAATGTTTTATTTCCATTTTTGTTTTGCTTATTTGTGTTGTTTGTCCTGAGCAAGACGAGGAGGAACCTGCTGATGAGAGCAAAGAACAAGTTTGTTTTCATAATGATCCCCCCCCTGAAAAGTTCACTATTCCAAAGAGAACAGACCTTTAACAGCAGTAACATGAAAAGAAATTGTCTCAACTTTTGTGCAGAGCCTCATCAATGATTAATGCATCATTTGTAAATAAGCTTTTTTTTTCCATGCCAAATTTTCAAAAGTGAAAAAAAAAAAAAAAAAGATGAAATGTAAAAAAAAAACAAAAAAAAAAACTGCCTTTTTGTATAGGGTCCATTCCATTTATGATTCCCAAATGTTTCTTTCTAAAAAACTTTATGTAAAATTCTCATTTTTCTACACAGTATGCCCCCCCCCCCCCACCTTCATCTCTATTAAATCCTATGATTTATTTATTTTTATCTCCTGACTTGATTTTCTTTTTTGTCAGCATCTCTTGGCTGAAATTAAGTGGTGTGCACTTGACTCTAGAAATGTCCTCCACTTTTTGCATAGTATCCTCTTTTTATTTAAAAAAAATTTTTTTTTTTGTCCCTCCCCCTCCATTATATCATCTTCAGATATTCGGAACTCGGCCAATCTCAGAGGTGTGTTGTCTGCTATAGTTTGTTGTGTCAAACGTTTTGAAATATCTTTGAGGATCCTGGATAACAAAATATCAAACTGTTTCTCTTATCCATCTTTTGATTTGGGAGGTGGGGGGGGGGGCATTTTATTGAACTCTGTAAATTGACCCATTAGTTTTGTTTTTAGTTTTGCGTGAGTTTATATTTTTTTTAATTTTTTTTTTTTTTTTAAATTTGCATTACTGAGGAAAGAATTGCATTAATATTTCTGCAATATGTTCATCAGCTGTAAATATGTTTTGTGTGGGTGGGGGATGGATAGCATTTGAATATTTTTGTCAATTGGAATATTCAACACCGAAAAATGGTATAAAAGAAAATGGCTTTATAAGTTTCATGTGTTTTGTTTTTTTTTTATCCTTTGTTTTTAAGACAATAGCTTGAACATAAAGACTCACACACATACATACGATCTTGCAAACTTTTGAGATAATATGCAGTCTTTTTCTAGTTAAATAACTTTATTGCTTTTCATCATCTGAATTATAAAAGGTGATGTGATTGTTTTATTAAACTGTACTTTACTATTTGAAATTTAGCGTTGCAAGCAAAACCCTTCATTCAGGTGTACTGTCTTACCAACAGCAGATGAATTTTCTGTCATAAGATTAGTTCTGGTCAGCGGTTTAGAAGACCAGAGATAAGCACCAGATCCCCAAGAACCTTTCAAGCCAAAAAAGACACTCTTTCTGTAGGAAGAATAATAATGAATTGCTTGGATTTCTTACATGAGGAAGTTATTAATGCACAATCAGTTATGCATGTTGAATGAGTATAAATTCAATTCAATCCTGTGTTAATTAATCCAGGATCTTGTTGAATTTATACTCGTTCAGCCACTCATTTGTTTCCATTCTGATTATCCTGTAAATGAAAGTGGCTTTTTAAAATTTCATTTAAAAAAAAAAAAATAATAATATTGTCGATGACAATTAAAATGAAAATAGCCTTAATCTGTTTTATTTCAGGAGTTTCTAAGATTGTTAAATATTGCATATTATGCATATCTATTCAACAATTAATACATTATAAGCTAAACCCAAATCATTTTGCATTTTTCTTGCAATAATCCCCCTTTCTATTAAAACGAATACTTAAAAAGTTGAATAAATAGCTTCTTTTTTTTTTTTTAATTTTTCAATATTAGAGAAATCCATGACATAAAAACATAAATTGACCACATGTTATATTTTAGTTTCATGCATAACAGAAACCATAGTAGTTTGATTTTTGTTCATAATTTGAAAATGAAATAAAATGCACCAAATTGAATTTTCTTTAAAAAAAAAAAAAACTAAAAAAAACTTCAAGAATTGAATATTAAATTTATATCAAATCTTCAGATAGAAAACTTTATATAGCTATTAAAAACCATTGATCATCTCAATATTTTGTGTAAAACATTGTTTTTCTTCTTATTCTCTTGTCAGTACCATAATGCTTGCTCAACTCTCCATGTTCCAGCTATGAAAAAAAAAACGTGCATTAATTTCTAATTTGTAGATTTAAGTTTATAAATAATTGGAATGCTTCTATAGATAACTTGAACCCCCTTTTTTTTTTTTTTTTTTTTTTTTTAAATAAAAATTTCCTCCCATTATCACTGAGACAATCCAAACAAATAACAAACTGATTTAGTTGGGTGGGATTTTGTGTCTATACATATTTCATGTAAAGATTTATTCCATTTCAGTTTTTCAATATTTATCAGCTGCATAACTTCCTACCATGAGTGCCAGAAAAACGATTTTTTCTTATTTTTCTTGCTTTCAAACTTTCAGTTGTGTTTCTAAGAATCTCTTTAAAGTGTTAATCAAAATAAACGAACGAAATTAGTTAAAAGAAAAATGGTTAAACTTTTTGATTTTCATTATTAAATCAACAACTGTGGGAGAGGGAGGCACCAGACGTTACCTAAAATCTCATTAGAAAAAAAAAATTGGTACTTGTACAGTTTAATCAAGACATTAAAAAATGAAAATATTGAAAAAAAAAAGGTTATATTGTACATATCCATTATGGAACAAAGTTCTTTCAAAAAGAAATTTCACTTAATTTCATCTAGTAGTTTGTTTTTTTTACAGCAAAAAAAACAGTTTATAATACAGAGCCAAAAGGTTTGATTTTTAGAAAAAGCTAGTGGGAGGGAGTATTAGCGCTTTACATGGAGTTATCTCCCATGGAGTGTTCAACAAATTCCATAATGGCTGACTTCAACGTGCTCTCATAAGAACATGTTTTTCCGCTGTAAAAAAAAACAAAAAAACTACTTGATCAAATTAAATGAATTTTTTTTCAGATCTTCAGTCCAAAACGGATATGTACAATATAACCTTTTTTTTTTTTTTTTTTTTTTTTCGATATTTTCATTTTTGAATGGCTTGTTAAAATTGTACAAGTACCAAAAAATTGTTTCATTAAAAAAAAACAAATTGGTTGGTTCAAAAAAAAAAAAAACTTATATAAATCTGATTTTGTTTTTTTACTTTTTGTATAATTTTAAAATTTTACTGGTTAATTCAATTATTACTTTTTTTTTATTAACTAAAATAAGAATGAGATTGATTCAGAAAGTATTTAAAAATATTACAATTGAATTAACTTTTTTTTTATTTTAAAATTCTACAATATGTATAAAGAATATTTGAATGTGGCTGTTTTTTTTTTATTATTATTTTTTTTTTTTCCTTAATGTTTTTCGAAGTGAGAGCATGTTGGTTTCAAAAAATCTATTATAAAAAAACTTGTTGATTTGATAGATAATAGACCAACCTGAAAACATTCCCTATATATAGTGCAAATGCTTGTAAGATAAAAAGAATAATTCATGATTGTTGGGTGAAGACCCCCCCCCCCTCCCTCCCAATATATTAGTTGTCTGATTTTCTTTGTTGCACAGCAGTAATTATCTTTTTAATGGATACTTTCCTGTGCCTCAACTTGTAAAATGCTCTGGTCAATTTCATCTAGAGAAACTTGGGAGAATAAAATACCTAGATGACATAAAAAGAAAAAAAAAATAACACTGCCAACCTTTCCCCCTTTCTTTTTAAACAGACCAAAAATGATTTGGACTGTCTTGCCTTTTGTGGAAGAACTTTGGACCCATAAAGAAAGGAGATAATCTATTGAAATATCCTAATTGCACTCAGGATGGGAATAAAAGAAAACTAAAGATGTTAAGAACTTTCTTAAAAAAAAAAAAAAAAAAAAAATGCCGTCTTAGTCAAATAGAAAAACTGATTTTTATTTTATCTTCACAATGTGTGTGAATCTTTCTTTACTTTGTCCTCTCCCTTATTTTTACATGTTCATTTCTCTCCAAGCCATAAAATAAAACTGATTTAACACCTATGACTCTTTCCCTGATTAAAGACTCTTGACTTTATCTCAGGACTTGATGCAAGTAAAGAAAGACAAATGTACTTGTAATCATGTTAAAAAAAGTTATTTTACAAAAAGAAAAGAACAAAAAAACTAACACTACAGAATGGCTTTTGTATCCTGCCTGAAATGTCATCGGTTGTGAATTTAAAAAAAAAAAAGAAAAGTTTCACAAGTGATGACATAAATTTACCCCCACTTCCCCCTACTGTCATACCCCTCCCCGCACCTCAAATCCGGCCAATACAAAAAAAAAAGTTGAATCAAAAATTTTCTTGTTTTACTTTTTCTTGTTTTATGTTTGTGGCAATTTCTGAGTAATATTTTGCCAAAACAATTTCACAATTCAAAAAATTTGCCTAATTTAAAAAAAAAATTATAGATGACTTATTGTGACCTATTGGACATTTTTGTTGTGTATGAAAATCTTTGTTAATATTAAATTTCAGTGTATGTAAGGGTACTTTATACTTACGTGTCAAAGGAATTTAAACCTTGATAAACCACAAAAGTTGAGTGGGGGTGGGGGTATAAGAGTCGGTCTTGTTTAAAATTGGAGGAATGACAGTCTGTGTCTATAGGGACACTGCCATGATACCCCACTTACTGACCAAAGGCGGAGAAACCTCTTCACAACAAAAATTCTTGCCATTATTTCTAACCAGGATTCCTGGATAATTAATTTATTTGTGGGGGAGGGGCAACAGAATATCCATTTAGAAATGAAAAAAATCTGAGTCTTCATAAACTGTCATTCAAATCAAATTTTTTTTTTTTTTTTTTTTTTTTTTTCATAAACTGTCATTCAAATCAAAAAATTTTTTTTTTTTGGGGGGGGGTCGCTTTTTATAATCTCGATCTTTTGATGGACATGTATGATTGGTCTAACAAGATCGGTCTTCATTATTATCATTTTACACAATTAAAAAAAAAGGTATCCCCCCACACACACCCAGGTAAACTGAAAACTCGTTTTCTATGGTATACAATGAATTGATTTGAGTATTAACTGAAGAGTTGGCTTATTTTATAATTCTTGGAATAACAAAATGGGGGAACATTTGTGAGGCACAGACAAAAAATTTTTTTATTATGTCAGAATGAAATGGAAGAAATTCATTCATAAAATTTTTTGAGAAATAAAATCCTTTTTGGTTCTTTATGAATACTTTCATCTTACAATAAAAAAAAAAAAAAATAAAAAAAAACTTGATGTAGGTGACAGTAAAACTTCCAAACTCTGTGAAGAGGTTGCAAACTGGTAGAATAATTAGATAACTTAAACTTTTTAGGGAAAACAAAACAAAATAGTCTTTCACTTTTTTTTTTGTCTACCAGACAGAAATCAACCTAGAAGATAAGATACAACAAATTGAAAAAAAAAAAAGAAAAATTCAAACTATTTTTTTTTTCTTTCATTCAAATTCATTCATCTGTTGAATCTTTCCAAAAAGAGACGCATTTACACAAGTTGATTTTTTTTTTTTTTTTTTTTTTTTTTATTCACAAGAGAAGCAAATGGAGCTGGTCCGCTTTTGCTGCATGTGAAATGGTCCATTTTGCTATGAAAATTTGGGGTGGGGCAGGGGGGAAAAATAGGGGAGGCTTAAAGTGTTTATTTTTGCATTCCTCCCAACTTTCTGATAGAAAAGAAATAAATTAAAATTATAATCATATTTAATCTTTATCTTTTATCAACATTTGTTTGTTTCACTCCCTGGCGACATTTCAGGAAAAAAAAAATGTTTTTAACAAAAGTTGACTGAAAGAATTGTCAATAATTATGGGAAGGCTTTAAAGAGTATGCGACAAAAAGTTTCGAGAGGATGAATTGAGGAAACACAGGTACCCTAAGAAAAAAAGGTGCAGTTGAGAAAAGAGAGGGGGAGGGGGGGGGGATTGTCTCTTAATTGAAATTTAGATAATCCCCCGTCTACCTCATTCTGGTTAGAGATTTTTTGCATACAGCGAGAAAGGGAGGGAGTATATAAATTTTTTTTATAATAAACTTTGTTTTTATTTACCTCTTAGGTATGATGAAGTGCTAAACTGACCACAGTGTATATGGAGAGTGATAACACAAAAAATATTTGCAGAACAAATGATTTTAAAAAAAAAAAAAAAAAAAAAAAATTATTTCAGGTTTCCCAGCTTTCCCTAAATGAATAAAACAAATAATTTCATTAACCAACATTCACCCACAGCTTTTCATGTTGGGAAAGGGTTGTTAACCTTTCATCATACCTTTTCCTAGATTTATCATTTCTGACAGCAAAAAAAAAACAACCAAACTGCACAATATAGAGGTGGTGGTGGGGGGGGTGTAAACATGTACATTCTTTTGTCTTCCTCCTCTCATATCTTCAATCACAAAAATTTTTTCACACAAAATTGTGAAAATAATTTTTAAATTGTATTTTTATTTTCTTTAACGAACACGTCTCAAATAGCCTGTTACATCGAGACTTGATTTGCTTCTTCATTTAAATAGATGTTTGTCCATTTTTTTTTATTTTTTTTTTTTCTACAGAGCAGAATATTCTTTTAATAGATTCTCTCATAGAAAAGGAGATAGGCTTGTGCATTCTTAACAGCTGTTTCAGAAACTTCTCGAACATGGCTGTCGCTTATGTGATACCATTTTCCTGATGGCACCAAACTATCCATGTCGACTTGAGGCTCCGTTTTTTCGTTGCTATTGCCTGACAGCAACAATGATCGGTACCTGAGAATGTATTCCTTGGGGTTGAGCTGACTTTCAGAAAGGAAACTGTTTGGTTTGTTGATGTTGTTTTTGCATACCTTGACGTAGGCAGTGTAATGGCCACCCGATAAGCGGCCACTGTGCTCAGCAATCCCGTACAATGAATACAGCACGTTCTTCTGACCTTTCGTCACAGACTAAAAAGAAAGAAAATTAAAAGTGCCGTTAATTTTGAACTCATAAAAATTGATGAGATTGAAATGTGCTTATATTATTAAAATTGTGTTTCTCACAAAAGTCACTTTTTTTTTTTTAAACTATTATTAAAATAAACAAAAATGAGAAAAAATTTTCATAATAAAATTCAATCCCCCAGAGTGCATTTTGCTTTTTCATTGTAATTTTATTCTTTTGATAATAGATAAAAAATGAATTACTTTATGGCTCTTCAAAATTTGAAAAGCATTTAAACTGTCAAATACAAAATCATTTTTGGTTATGTAAGCACATTCTCATCTATTAAAAGGATGAAAGTTTTGGAAGCTGCACCCAACAGTTTTTTGTTAAATAAAGATTCAAAAGATATTGAAAAAATTCTAATTTTATAAAAAAAAAAAAATTTGGTTCAAACGATATTGCAATGATTACATTTAACTTTAAAAATCGTATGGGGGGGGGGGGCAAATAAAAACACCTAAATCATTTCTCTGATAGATTCATAAGAGTAACGGTTGCTGGACAGAAATCAGAATCTCACAGTATTAATGCTGGAGTCCCTCAGGGGCCCATCCTGAACCCAACTCTCTTCCTGATCTACATTAATGATCTTCCAAATCACATCCTTACATCATTCGTATACATTTATGCTGAGAACACTACCATCTATGGTAGCACATCTAAGACAGTAAACGGCCAAGTTCTCTTCGATTCTCTCTCCTCTAATCTTGAGCAAGTGGTACAATGAGGAAAGAGGTGGCTGGTTACTTTTAATGCATCTAAAACCAAGCTTTTATCTTTACATCATCAACGCTCTGATCCCCATCTGGCATCAATTGAAATGAAGTGCTCTTGTCTTGGGGAGGCCTCATGTTTTGACAAGCTTCTGGACTTGACCATTACCCCTGATCTGAAATGGAACACATACATCAAATCCGTTGCCAAGGCCATTGGAAAAATGGTTTGATCCTTCTATTGATCCAGTAGATATCTCACTGCTGATGCGATTCTCTATCTATATAAGTCAGGTACGTCCAAGGATGGAGTACTGTTGCTACATCTAGGCAGGAACTGCTAGAAAGCACTTACTCTGCCTTGATGGAGTTCAAAATAGACTTTGTAGCCTTGTAGGGAATGTCCTTTTCTCTTCCCTGCAACCTCTTTCTCACAGAAGAGATGTTGCGAGTTTGTCTCTGCTTTATCATTATTTTCATGGCAAGTGCTCGACTGAGCTTTAATCTATGGATCTTCCCTCGCCAAACTTTCACAAGAAACACCCGTCTAGCAGAAAACACAATCAATAATTTCCCCCACTCTTAATCTGTGCCTAAACCTAAACGTAGATTCCATGAACAAAGCTTCTTCCTTAGAACTGCACACCTGTGGAATTGTCTTCAATTTTCCAGCTGACTATAATATGGTTGTCTTCAAGTCTAACGTAAACAGGTTTTTGATGAGCCGTTCCATATAAGTTAACAAATTTACCGAATTTCCATACTAACTTTATTGTCCAATTGTCTACTGTACACTCTTTAACCCTTATCTTTGAGTGCCCTCTTGGCCTTGATAAATGATGTCTTTGTAAAAAAAAAAAAAAAAAAGTCTTTCTGGAATTTTCCAAGCAGAAAGAGAAATTCTAACCAGTGAACATGAATTTTTTAAACTGCGACAGTTAATTCTCCTTATCTTGCCATACACAATGGCAAAATATTTTTTGGTGTATTCAAAAAACTGAAAATTATAAAAAAAAAAAAAACGGATGGATAAACCAGTGTTTTCACCCTGTTTCTTCTTCACAAAGCAAACTTAACTTAGGTGTGGCATTGTTTATAATTAACAAATACAACTAGTATTTAATAAATCTGGTCTTATTTTCAAATCTTTCATGAAACAATATTTGCAAGAGCCATATATACTCTAATGGAAGAGGGGCATACTGTTATTAACTATGCCAAGATTAAAATCTCCATAAATTCTATCGTTTGCAACAGCTCCATCAGTATCAAATAAGCTAAAAAACAGAATTATTAGCCATCAAATAGACAAACTAAAGTAAATCTTCTCTTGAAATTAAATTTTAGATTTTATTTTACATTTTATACTGTAAAATGTTTTTGACTTCTAATGGGGGTATGAGATTTTTATAACCAACAGCTGTGCTAAACAACCAATGAAAACGTTTCAAAATTATTATAAAAATTGTCGAATTTTGGATTCAATCAGTTCGCCGTTTACTACATCACGGACCGCATTTAATTCTTGGCCGCCATCTTGGTTACTGATCTGAACTATGCCGCCATCTTCATTACTGATCTGAACTACGTCGCCATCTTTGTTTAACACAATATCTCAGAACTTAACAAGTTAACTACGCCACGGACCACATTTAATTCTTGGCCGCCATCTTGGTTACTGATCTGAACTACGCCGCCATCTTTGTTCAACACAATGTCTCAAAACTTAACATATACATTACCCTATCAATAATTTATTTCAATTCCTTCCTTGAGATTAAATTTTAAATTTTTTTCCTGCTCCAGTTTAAATATTTAAAAAATTAAAACTCAACTGTTTCAGCATAAGCTGAGATTCTGTTACAGCATTTCTGCCAATCAATTGTCTTCTTCAATCATCTCTATATATAAAAGGCAAAATGGCCACGTGCGTTTTTCTATGTCGAAGAAAGGTTGTTTTTTTTTTTGCCGGGGTTCTCGACAATGTTACATTTATTTAAAACTTTTCTAGATTATAATATCTACGATTTGTGAATGGACGTCGTCTCTACATTTATTTTAATTGACTTTTAAAAAATTCCCTCTATTCTGTCCTTTCACATATTTGTTCGTCTTTTTCGTATAAAAAAATCGAAACAAAGTAGGCCACCTGGCTTTCCTGTCAGGAACGTCTTGAAAGCAATTAGTTTTGATCAATGTTGGGAAAACCCTTCATATCAGAAAAATTAAATCTGAACAGTATAGGAAGATTTGTGTGGAAAGGAGAGTTGAGGTAGCAAGTTCAGGTCATGGAAGACCAAGGAAAACACGGAAATGATAAAAATAGATCTAAAGGAAAGCAGGATAAACAAAGATTTGGTCAAAGATATTACTTTGCAAGTTAATTTCTTAAAGCCAATGCATGTTAGTGTGTAAACAAGATGTTAAACAACTGGGATCAAGAGCCAGAATCTATTTCATCTAACATTTATTGTTGGCAAATTTTTGAAGTAGCATTTTGTCTGGAGCGATTTCCATTAAACAAACAAACAAAAAAAAAAAAACATGCATATGAACATTTACAGAAATGGGTATTTTACATTTTATATCTAAAAAAATGTGCCTATAAAACAGAGTTAAAAAAAAAAAAATTCAATATCACTAGTTTCATAAGTTTACATAAACCAGTAAGGAGACCTGATAATCTAAATTCTATTTTTATCAATTAATGTTTTCTCCATATTCAATGCAAGCGGGTTTTACTAAAAATGTATGACCAAAAATGATGCCCGATCAATGTACGACTGACTGCTCTTGCTGTTTGTCATATAGAAACAATGTGTAAAGTTGCTTGAATCAGCTGCAGCTGAACCGGACATTTTAGTCGTGCTGAATTTTAGTCATACATAAGGCGCTTTACCAAAATTGTACGACTAAATAATGTATGATTATTTGCTCCTGCTGATTTGCAACTTCTACACGAATAAACTACTGGGTTTATCAGTGCAAAATATTGTCCAAATTTGTTGTGATATTATTAAAATCAACAAGAAAATGAATTTACTCACAAGTTTCAGTTGAAAAGTTATTTTTTTAGCAAATATATTTTTAGATTCATATAAAAAGTATTTACAAAAAATAAATTTTTAACATATTTATCTATTTTCTGCCTTAAAAGAAAATAAGGATTTATTTACATAATGAACTCCTTAAAGACTGAAAGATTTTTTTCCAATTCTGCGTGCCACTTTTTTTTTGTTAAAAATCTTTCTAAAAAAAAAATAAACAAGTTTATGATTTTACTAACTACAAATTGATTTTACAACTAAAAATTAAATACGATTTTATGTACGTCTAATTAAATCCTAAAAGACAGAAAATTATTTGGCACACTGTATTGGAAAAAAATAATTCTCAGTCATTAAGGGTTTAATTAGTCAAAGCAACTGTGACAGTTTCAAGTTTAATTTAAAAAACAAGCAAGGATTTCTTCAACTTTTTACAAAGATTTTCTAGTGTTACATTGTTATTGTCATAAAATTCAAATTTTAAATAAAAGGGTCACTTGTAAAATTTAATTTGCCAAAAAGTTCTCGGCTAAAAGTTGTGACTAAATTAGTTTTGTTTTTATTTCAATAATAAAGAAATAAACTTGTCTATTATTTTTATTTATTTTTTTTTTACAAAAATTAAAAAATACAAAAAGTGGCACACTGGGTTGAAAAAAAAGTCTCAGTCTTTAAGAATTTGCCAAAAAAAAAAAAAGTCGTTTTATTGCTTATTTTAATAACATTTTTGTGCTAACGCACTCAGTAGACCGCCTGTGTAAGAGGTAATATTTAATAAAAATTGGGAGTTTTCTTTAGTATCTTTTTAGGTATAGACTTAACAAAATATTTGCCAAAAAAAAAAAGCCTGGAAACTTCTGAGTAAATTCGTTTTATTGTTTATTACAAGATTGTTTTACGATATTTTACGCTGACGGACCAGTCGATCGCCTGCGTTGAAGTTGCTTTAATCATCATCAGCAGCAGTTGTACATCGATCATACATAATTTTTAGTCATACACTTTTAGTAAAACCGGATGCAAGCTGCATGTTGGTTGTGGCAATACAAAAGGAAATTTCATCATTTATATCCGTTTTGATGTGCCATATTGTTGGATTATGGCCGAGTTTTGAATTGGATGATCCCGGAAAACACTTAGTTTCCCAAAAGAATAGCAGACGGAACAGTGATGTAAATACATACCATAAATTGACTAGAGTATGATGTCAATCCTAAACAAAAAAAAAAAAAGGACAATGGAAATTCCGATTTATGGAATAACAATAAAAACAGGAACAGACGAGTCAACACAAACCCGATGCATGTGATAGATTCAAAATTATTCACATTGCTCTATCTCCACAATCAACAAGCTGGATTGTCTAAATAAATCATACTGTTGATAAACTGAATTTGCTTTGTTATTAAATATGGCAGGTATTTCAAAAAGCATGTGTCGCTAAGATGCAGAGAACTGACAGATAAGCGTATACATTCATACACAAAAAGTACCCCAATTTGGGAGACCATGCTTTGTATGAAGGTAGAACATCAAAACCGGCTTTGAACAAACCATTGTGCAATTAGCATCGAAGTCAACTATGAGATTCCAAAGAACATTCTCTAGCAGAGATACTTGGCCTTTCCTGAGAATGTGTGGCATTTTTCCCTGACATTTCTCTCTCTCTTTACACATTCTCAGTCATGGTACTTTTTGAACACACCTTTCCCTCTGCTTTTCCCTCCTCTCTATATTTCTATTTTATAGAAAAAAAAAAAAAAAAAAATGAAAGTCATCATCAGCAACTGATTGTTTGATATACTATTTGTGTCGTTTTTGGAACAACTAAAGGTAAGAATAAAATAATCATTTTCAACATCCTCCCTCGACCTAATTTGATCTGTGGTATGCTAAAGAAATAATTACTATAGTAGTTCATTTCATGATACTCAACTCCTCAGTATTATATGGAATTTGATGATATATGGGTTGGGGGGGGGGGCAGTTCTGAGTTTTAACGGAACAAACATGGGGATGCACGCACACACACAAAAATGTTTTTCCTTGATATAAATGATGAGATCATTGTCCTAAACAAAATACGATAAAAAAAAATATACATTGTGTGTAAGCGATAAAAATAGGGATAATAAATAATCTGCAAACATTGTCTAGGCTCGGGCATACCTTAAGATTATGACACTGGGAAGTAGCTATGGGTTAATAACCATAGAAATGTTTTACAGATGGTCTGGAGTTTTTATGAGTCATGAATTAGACTTAACAACAGTCATGAGTCAGACTGGACCATCAGTTGAATGCTTGACGAGTTGGAGTTAGGATGCAGTTGAAGATGGATTGTGGCTCAGAGCATATGGAGAGACGAATTTATCAACCGACTGAGGGACAGTCTCAACAGAACGTATATGTGAACCTTTGCATTTAGAGGGTTGCGAATGTCACACACAAACCCAGAGTCCGACGAATACATAAATTGTCAAAATTTGTGTTTCCTTTTATGTTCTGTGTTTTTATTTTTTTTTTATGCTTGTGAACCCATGCGCTCCCATCAATGGTTGCCAATGCATAAGAGACAACAACACGGTCTTAAAATCAGAAGAAATCCGTGGCACACAACATTGAGGTTAGTGAACTGTCAGTGGGGCACATGGTGTCACATCTGTATTACTAGGGAGCAAAGATCAATTCAAACCAAAAGAAAGAATATCACTTCAACGACTGGTCCTTTCAGATAAAGTAACAACAATTATTTGTAGAAAGTTTTTACCACTGGTCATTCACAAGTTTCCCAACTTAAGTTCTTAATATTAGAGTCTCGATAGCACTAAACCTGGGTGATTTTCGAGTTTAGCAATTTCAATCCTATGTCCGAGGGCCAGTCTCATTTGGAGTCAGCACGTGAGCAGAGAGAGTCCATCTTAACAGCATGGAGTTAATGGACCAACAAAGTGAAGTCATTGAAACCCACTTATGCATGGACTTATATTGAGAATTTCAATTATCAATTATCTCTGTGGATGCGTGTAGTCCCCCCCTTTCAGCTCTGACAAGCAATTAACCACTTGACACATTTGAGGAAACTTGGTCAGCTGCATCTTATTTCAGATGTTGGTCAATATCCCAATATTCTGAATATGACAATAATTAAAAAAAAGATAGCCAAAGCTTCCCCTGTTGCCATGGCAGGACCATCCTCATTGGAAGATGTTTAACACGCTTGAATAAAGGACCATTACTTTTTGTTTTAAAATATCAGCCAATTTTTATTCCTCAAATCCTCAGGGACGTAAATCCAATAAGGCCCTCCTTTCGTTATATCAATATTTTCATTTATTGCCAAAAAGGTTTCCCCGAGAAGAAACAGAATATTCCTTTACCAATCCATTTTTTATGATCCATACAAGCATTTAACACAGCTGGAACTTTTTCTTTCTTTGATTTTTCTCTTTTGTGTTTTCCACAGTCTGAATTCCGATGTTTGTCTCCATGGCATATCAACCCTTTTTAATCCATCAACATTATCACAACTTATTTATATGCATGGAATTCTAATTAAAAATCTTACATATTAAATAAACAAAACTGTGAAAAAAAATTTTAAAATGTCAGAAAAAGTTTTGACACGTGTCCAGAATTTCCTCTGTATTAAAAAATAAAAGAGAAAGAAAAAGCTGTATGATGTATGTACCTGTGACAAAACGAAAACATTCTAAAAATTATGTAAATTCACAAAGTAGTTTTATTTTCATAAAGAGAAATATTTTTAAGTGATTGATGGGAATTTGCAGGCATTACAACATAAATCTTGAAAATTTGAATTATGTTTAGTTATCTCTTTTTCTTTCTTCAAACTGTTTTCAAGATGACAACACAAGACAGTCACTTCTTAATTATAAAATTTTATTTTCTTAGTTAAAAAAACTACTGATCAATTTACGTGATTTTTGGAATATAATATTTTTTTTGTCATAGATACGTATATCATACAATTTTTTTTTATTTTGTCTTTTTACATAGGGAATCCTAGATAAAAAGCCTAGTTCTCTAAAATAAATAAATGTTCTCACCTGACTCAAAGCACTGCAAAAAGGTGCGATGTCCAAAACAAAAGGAAAATCAACATGACGATTAACTTTTCGTGAACTGAAACCAATCTGACAAAAAGAAAACAATTGTTTTAGTGAAGAGGACAACAAAATAGAAATGCTTTTTTTTTGTGAAAAATTCAGATTCTCTTTGAACATAAATGCTCAATATTTGTCTAGGAAATACAACAAAACTGCAAAACAAAACTTTGTTATATTAAAATCAAAACAATAACAAATAGTTAATTAATAAAATATACCATTTCAAAACCAATATGCAAATTAGTTAGTCATGCGCATATACATAAGCAACAGAAGAAATGTTGCAAGTTTTTCTCTGCTTTATCTTTTTTTTTCATAGAAAATGTTCAACTATGGTCCCCCCCCTTGCCAAACTTTCACAAGAAACACTCGTCTAGCTGAAAACACTATCAATAATTTTCCCCACTCTTTATCTGTGCCTAAACCTAAACGTAGATTCCATGAACAAAAGCTTCTTTCTTAGAACTGCACACCTGTGGAATTGTCTTCCGTTTTCTTGCTTTCCAGCTGACTACAATATGGTTGTCTTCAAGTCCAATGTAAACAAGTTCTTGATGAGCCGTTCCACCTAAGTTAACAAATTTACCGAATTTCCATTACTAACGATTACTATATTGTCCAATTGACTACTGTACACTTAACCCTTATCCTCGAGTGGTCTCTGGGCCTTGATAAATGGTTATGCCTATGTCAAAAAAAAAAAAAAAACATAGAAAAGATTGTGCATCTAATGTGTAAAGATGAATTAACTCAAAATACAAATGTTTTGACTGTTAGTGTGAGAAATGCGCCCAACTTTCAGCATTTATTTATTTAAAATAAAATTCTTGTTTGTTTCACATTAAATATTTCAGATGCGATAATTGGGTTATAGTCGATAATAAAAAAAAAGTTATCAAAATTACATTTTTGTCAAAAAAATGTGCATCATTAGAAATAGAAGTTCTTGGCCAGAATTCCTCCTATATTAAAAAAGAAAAATCTGTATGATGTACGTACTTGTGATGAAACAAATATCATATTACAAAATTTAGGTAAATTGATCAAGTAGTTTTATTTTTATAAAGAAAAATCACTTTTAAGTGATTAATAGAAATTTGCAAGCATTACAACAAATCTCACAAGTTTTAATTAATATTGAGTTATGTCCCTTAGTTTTTGTTTTTTTTATCGTTTTCAAAATAGCAAGGCGTGATTTTTTTCATAAAATAAAATTACTTGATCAATTTATGTGATTTTTGGAATATGATATTTTTGTTTGGTTTAACAGATTTTTCTTTGTTTTTATAAAGAGGGAATTTTGGACAAGAACCGAAATGGAAAATTTTCATCAAAATAATCCAAGAAAAATTGTAAAACATTGAATCATCTTGTGCTAGACGAGGTTGACCTGAATATTGGAAATTTGATCTTGATGAATTGAGGAAGGAACAGCAGATTCTGAAGAGCAGTAAGGCATTCAGAAGCAGCATTCCAAATCACACCAGGCGTTAGTAAGCCTTGTCATAAAATAAGAAACGAAAGTGTGCAAGTTAGTCAAGGCCAGAATGCTAAAAGACGAATTGGTATTTTACCCAGAATGCTAAAAGACTATTGGTACAAGACATTAAAAAAATGAAAATATCATAAAAAAGTTTATATTGTATGTATCCATTATGGAATGAAGTTCTCCGAAAAAAATTTCACTCAAGTAGTTTTTTTTTTTGTTTGTTTTTTAACAGCGAAAAAACAATTTGTTATAATACTGAGCAAAAAGTTTGATTTTTAGGAAGAAAAGCTAGTATTAAAGATGGTGAGAGAGTGTTGGCGTTTTACACTGATTTATCTCCCCGTGGCATGTTAAAAAAAAAAAAAAAAAAAAAAAACTCAATCAAATTAAGTGAAATTTTTTTTCCAGAGATCTTCAATCCAAAATGGATACGTACAATATAACCTTTTTTTTTTTTCTTTTTTTCCAATATTTTCATTTTTTTAATGTCTTGGTTAAAACTGTACAAGTACCAACACATTAAGTGTAATACATAATCTACTTTCTTTTCTCCATTTTTTCCCAGGCTTAAATTGCAGACATCTGAATAGAAATCATTACACAAAAAATATACGAAACAACTTCATTTTGTTAATGTGCAATAAGTTGAAAAAGACTTGTATATCTTTTACAAAACCTATCTTACGTTTATTTGTTATTGAAAACCTGAGTATTTCAGGATTTTTTTTCTGTAAATATAAAATGGTTACCTTACTTTATTTTTTTAATCAGTCTTTAGCCAAAAGTATCCGATATACAAACATCTTTTTAGTATTTGGAAGCAAGAAATAATTTTATGTCTAATTTATATAGGGTAGCTAGTTTAGCATGTGGAAAAATAATATTAAAAACAAACTTGTCCACATAAAGTTAGAGCAAGCAGAAATCTTTTTGGTGTTTAGTTATCCAAAGATTTTTTTTTTTTAATTTTTGAGTTGAATAAAAAAGCTGGGTAGACAAATGTACAAACGAATGGGTTCTAGAGAAGACTGGGCCATGCCAAAGACTGCTGGACAACATCAATGACAGGAAATTGTGATTTTTTTTGGACATGTGACTAGAACAGACAGACTAACAAAAGATCTGCTCTTTGGGACAACCTCTGGTAAAAGAGGATGTAGAAAACCAAAAACAAAAAAGTCAGACAATGTGAAGGACATTGCAGACATTAGCATGACCGAGTTGCTCCGAATGACACAGAACCGGAGTCAGTGGTGATGATTCGTTTTGTCGCAGATATGTACATACGATTTTTCTTTATTTTTGATTTTTTGGGGGCACAGACCAATTTTGGTACTTTATTGGAAATTGTAAACTAAAATAAAAAAGAATTAAAGATTTTAATAGAGGAAATGTTTTGTATACATCCACCGATTTTGAGATAAGATATGTGGGCTGAATTGGCAAAAGATTGCATGTGGATGCTTTCAAAAGAAAACATTCAACATAATTACCTGTTCAAATCTCTTCAGATGGAGAGTAAGTATGGCAGGCGGTCGGAATATTAGAAACTGTTTGCTGGCATTTGTGTAGACCACTTCTTTTTCTGATGCTGATAAATAAAAAAATTTAAAAAAAAAGAGTTAGAAATTTACATATATATATATATATATATATATATATTCACGATGAGACAATTCCAATATTTTTCCCGATTTCGATACAATTACTGATTCTATATTAAATTCCTGATTCTAATACAATTCTTATAAATCTCTAAATATTAAACTATTTTTTCCCCAATTACCATAAAATCACATGAAAATGTGCAGATATTTTCTCAGACATAAAAATATATTTGTGGAGGATGATCTATAGATTTTAATTAGTTTAAAATCAATAACAATCTATTATTTTATCATGACTACCAGCAGTGAAAGAATTTATTTTAAACAAAATCAAATAAAAAACGACATTTAAAGAAATCCTTTTTTGACATTGGTGAATAGCAACAATTTTCTCAATTCCAATACCCCAAAAAGTTCAATTTTTCCAATTTCCAATTAATCATCCCAACAGTAATATATATATATGTACACACACAACTTTCAAATAAAACTTTACATAACAGATTGAGATCATTTAAAAAAGTAAATTTAAGGAGAAACATTTTCTAAAATTAGAATAAAATGGGATAATGTTAGTTTAAATTAAGACATGAACAGAAATACTTGTATTTATTAATCTAATATATAAACGTCTGTTTGTCTCCATATTTTCAAACTATCTCCTCCAAAACTAAAAGTCGCAGAGCGGCGCTAGATGATTGGATTTTTTACGGGTCGTTCTTTTATGGGTCTTTTAGTTGGTTAAAATTGTTTTTAAGGGGTCAAAAATGGGTCAAAATTGAAAAAAATCATTAAACATTTTGTACATTCATCTTAGTTCATTTTTAATCAGTTTATATGCATTCATCTTAGTTCATTTTTAATCAGTTTATATGCATTAATCTTAGTTCATTTTTAATCAGTTTATATGCATTCATCTTAGTTCATTTTTAATCAGTTTATATGCATTAATCTTAGTTCATTTTTAATCAGTTTATATGCATTAATCTTAGTTCATTTTTAATCAGTTTATATGCATTAATCTTAGTTCATTTTTAATCAGTTTATATGCATTAATCTTAGTTCATTTTTAATCAGTTTATATGCATTAATCTTAGTTCATTTTTAATCAGTTTATATGCATTAATCTTAGTTCATTTTTAATCAGTTTATATGCATTCATCTTAGTTCATTTTTAATCAGTTTATATGCATTAATCTTAGTTCATTTTTAATCAGTTTATATGCATTAATCTTAGTTCATTTTTAATCAGTTTATATGCATTAATCTTAGTTCATTTTTAATCAGTTTATATGCATTAATCTAAAGTTCATTTTTAATCAGTTTATATGCATTAATCTTAGTTCATTTTTAATCAGTTTATATGCATTAATCTTAGTTCATTTTTAATCAGTTTATATGCATTAATCTTAGTTCATTTTTAATCAGTTCATATGCATTAATCTAAAGTTCATTTTTAATCAGTTTATATGCATTAATCTAAAGTTCATTTTTAATCAGTTTATATGCATTCATCTTAGTTCATTTTTAATCAGTTTATATGCATTAATCTTAGTTCATTTTTAATCAGTTTATATGCATTAATCTAAAGTTCATTTTTAATCAGTTTATATGCATTCATCTTAGTTCATTTTTAATCAGTTCATATGCATTAATCTAAAGTTCATTTTTAATCAGTTTATATGCATTAATCTAAAGTTCATTTTTAATCAGTTTATATGCATTAATCTAAAGTTCATTTTTAATCAGTTTATATGCATTAATCTAAAGTTCATTTTTAATCAGTTTATATGCATTAATCTAAAGTTCATTTTTAATCAGTTTATATGCATTAATCTAAAGTTCATTTTTAATCAGTTTATATGCATTAATCTAAAGTTCATTTTTAATCAGTTCATATGCATTAATCTAAAGTTCATTTTTAATCAGTTTATATGCATTAATCTAAAGTTCATTTTAATCAGTTTATATGCATTAATCTTAGTTCATTTTTAATCAGTTTATATGCATTAATCTAAAGTTCATTTTTAATCAGTTCATATGTATTAATCTAAAGTTCATTTTTAATCAGTTTATATGCATGTCATGTTGGTACAGTGGTAAGGTCACCAGCTTTGAATTCTACAGTTTCAGTTTGGATTTTAGCTGATGGCACCCAAATGCTTTTTTGTTTTTACTTTTGAAATCACGGCCATAATAATATATACAAAATCTGGACACATAAAATATCATATTTAAGCGTACTTTACACTTTTTCGAACACTATTCTCTTTCAAACATTACAGTTATCAATTTTTTATGCTGATCCGACTTTGAGCACATGATACAATGAGGCAAAACTGGCTGGTTAATTTCAACGTATTAAACTTCTATGTTTACCATAAACATTGATCCCCACTTGGCCCCAATTGATATGAAGTGGGTTCGTCTAAAAAAAAAATTTTTTTCAACTCCCTGCTTCGACAAGCTTCTGAGATTGACCTTCATGCCTGATGTGAATTAGAAGTCATACAGCAAATCTGTTAGCAAGGTCGCTGGAAAAATTATTGCATCATGTACCGCTCCAGAAGATTATCTCACTCCCGACACAATCCTCTATCTGTATAAGAGTCAAATACATTTTAAAATGGAGTACTGTTGCCACATCTGGGCAGGAGCTGCTGGAAACACCCTATCCTGCCTTGTCAGAGTTAAAAACCAAATCTAGTAGGTAATGCCCTTTTCTCCTCCCTGCAACCTCTTTCCCACAGAAGAGACGTTGAGAGCCTGTCTCTGCTCTATTGTTATTTTCATGGCAAGTGCCTGCTTGTTCCAATCTATGGTCCCCACCCCCTGTCAAACTTTCACAAAAAGCACTTGTCTAGCTACAACCAATATCAATAATTTCCCCCACTCTCTATCTGTATTTAAATCTAAATGTAAATTCCATGAACAAATCTTCTTTCCAAGAACTGCCCGCCTGTAGGTTGCTTTCCAGCTGACTACAATATGGTCGTCTTCAAGTCCAATGTAAACAAGTTCTTGTTGAGCCAACAATTAAATAATCAAATTCTACCAAATTTCATCACTAATGATCAGTATGCTGTTGTCTCAGTAACCCTTATCCTCGAGTGACCTTAGGGCCTTGATAAGTGCAGACTCCTTGTAAAAAAAAAAATAACCAGCAATGTTATAGCAAGTCTATATATTATTTTGCTGGATATTTTCTTTTGATTAAAAAAAAAAAAAAAAAAAAAAAAAAAAAAAAAAAATGCTTAATTTTTGAAACTCCATGGAAATAATTTGTATCTGGTACTCCTTGTTTTTAACAATAAACTTTGTACACATTAATTTGCATGATTCCTTCATATATATATACTAGCAGATCACCTGACATTGCCTGCTCATAAAATATAGATAAATATTATATTTTAATTCATGCATTATTACCATCTGAGCTACCAACAGATGGATATGAAAAGTTAAAAATTAAACAACTTTGAACTATGAATGTTTGATTTTGACATGTAGCACAAGTAACAGCAGAGTTAACAGTTTTGTTCGGTTTACTCTGGCAAAGTACAGATCCCCCCCCCCCCAATTTTTACCTTCTTAGCAGCTATGCTTTTTACAGGCTAAAACCAAAATTGAAATTGGTCTTTGTAGACCAAATATTCAGAAGGGAGTTTGGTAGAGACTTTCTGCACGCACACAGACAAGGCCACTTTTATATAAATGTACAGATATATATAAATGGATTTGTGTGTGCTAGAAGTTTTCTATCCTAAATGCTAATCAATAATGCTTAATATAGAAAATATGCATAAATAGAACCGAGGGTAATATCTAAGAAACCATAAAAAATGAATAATCAAGTTCGTTTTTCAAATATGCAAATTAGTTAACCTTTATTTAGTAGCTCTCATATCCATGACAGAGTATATTAAGAAGTTTGTTTTAATAATTTTTGAATAGAAAAAGTAGGCTTTTAATATCACTGTAAGTGCAACAAAAATTCAACTTCTAGATATGCATTTCTAGAGTGCTTAATGTTAATGGATAATGTCACAAAATGATGACATTATCATCATCAAACCAGAGAAAAAGAGAGAGAGAGAGAGAGACGGGGGGGGGGTTATGACGCCATGTTTTGACGGATGCAGTCTTCTTTAAATCATGTCATCCATTATGCCCTGTCACCAGTTTCATCTAGGCGACCATTGACCATTTTTTTACCATTATTAGTTCATCCAGATTTATTTTAGAATGTTCTTGATTTGGTATATTGTTACATTAGTTATTAAAATAGACACCAAATTCAGAATACGCTGAACGTATGTATGGTCTGTTCTTTTATATGGTTGTGAGTGCTGGACAATCACAAGGAAAAGACTAGAGGCAACTGAAACTTGGTTCCTGCAGAGAATTTTGAAGATATTCTCAACAGAAAAGAAAACAAACCAAGAGGTATTAGAAATAGCAAATACAGAAAGGTCTCTAATAAAAACAGTACGAGAAATACAACTGAGATTCATGGATCATATCTTCAGAAAAAGCGGAATAGAACAGATTGGCTTGACAGGAAAGATCGTGGGTAGAAGAAGCAGAGGACGACAGCGAGAAACATATGTTGATAATCTGAATACCTGGGCAACATCAAAAATGACGAGCAACAATGGATTCATAAATGTCTCAAGAGAGATAGATAGATGGAGAGCCATAGCTGTCAATGCCTGTACCAGACAGGACACCACTTGATGATGATGATAATGATGATGATAACGACGACGACAACAACATATTATTACAACAATGTATGGTACCCTTGGAATAGTATTTTTGACTATCCATCTAATTATTTATTTATTTTTTTTTTCTTTTTACACAGGGATCACCACTTATCAAGGCCCGGAAGCCACTCAGGGATAAGGGTTATTGCAAGTACATTACGTTAGTGTGGAGATTTGATGAAGTGTTTACTTAAGGGGGCGGTTCATTAGGAATTTGCTAACGTTGGACTTGAACACATCCAAGTTGTAGTCCTGTGGGAAGCAGGCAGACGGAACAGAGTTAGTTCCACAGGCGTGCAGTTCTAAGAAAGAAGCTTTGTTCATGGAATTCACGTTTTGATTTAGGCACAGATATGTCAACAAAACTTTAAACATATTTTTAAAACCAAGTCCCTACAACAACAGCAGCAATGCAGAGCAGTGAATCTGGTTTTTGACCCTATATTAAAAAACAAAAATAAAGAAAAAAACTGTATGCTATACCTACCCATTAACAGAATGAGAATATCATATTCCAAAAATTAAGTAAATTGATCAAATAATTTTATTTTTATAAAGAAAATCATTTTCAAGCGATTCATGGAGATTTATAGGCATTACAATAGAAATCTTGCAAGTTTAAATTAGTTGAGTTACCTAGCTTTGATTTTTGGGGGTTTTTTTTAGATTGTTTTCAAAATGGCAGGTGAGATTGTTTGGCTGTGCATAAAATTTGATTTTCTTAAAAGATAAAACTACTTGATCAATTTACGTGATTTTTGTTTCATCATGAGCAGGTAAATCACACAGATTTTTCTTTATTTTTGGTTTTTTAATATTGGGAGAATTCTGGATAAGAACTGTGAATCCTAAACCGTCACCTGAGAATAATAATCTAAAAATCATTTGATAGTTGCTTGACTTAAATGCTTAGTACTGAGTGAAACAAAGACTCAATTTCTATTAATTCAGTATATCATACTAGCAGGGAGACCTGACGTGGCTCGGGATTGAATAATGATCAATAAATGTTTCACAAACCCATATTTTTATTGTCATTGAAATCAGTGAAATCGCCCATTTTTTCAATCAAATCGATTGATTGCCTGCTCTAGTTAGGGACCCATCGTGGTGCATCAGGATGAAGCTTCAGATGCCTCTTGCAGTAACTTAGTTCACAATACATTGTAGTCTATATTGCACTGTAGAGAATCTACTGCTGATTTTATAATTTTTTATATATAATGGCTTGAATTTAAGTTTAAAATGCAAAAGTCAAGTATCATGCTTCAATTGTGTTCTAAACAGAAACATTCATTTCAAATGCGCCTCTGTCATATCAAAGAACCTACTGTTGATTTTAGCCTTACTGCTTGTGCGATGATAATGGCTTGAATTAAAGTTTAAAATAAAAATGTCAAGTATCATGATACAATTGTGCTCTCAACAAACATTTCAAACGTGCCACTGTCATATCCAAGAACCTTACTGTTGCATTTATATGTTGGGCCTTTCAGCTTGTGTGATAATAAAACTTCTCAAAAGCACTTATGTTAGGCGGTATAAGGTGTTAACTTTCGTCAAAATTGTCTGTTCCTTCTTTCAAGGGATTATTTTGATTATTGATACTTATCAAAGACATTCCAATATAAAACCTATCTAAGAACACTACCAGGCACATAAAGTACCTTTGTCTGACATTTCATAAAAATCGGCCCAGCCAATTTTGAGTCCATAAGGAACAAACTCACACACACAGAAAGTTTCTTTTCTATAATAGTAGAGATTAGCCAATCAGAAATAATTCCCCCCAGTACCTGGGCACGTGTTCACAGTTCTTATTTAAAGGTTTACATTTGTAAATTGAAAGCGTTAACTGTTTGAAAGAACAAATGTGAACATTTAAATAAGATCTAAGAATGGCTAAAAGGTCAAATTGTCTAATGAATTTCTATTCCTCAGCACAACCAACACTCATACTTAATTTGAATTAAGATGGATCAACTCTAATGCTACATATAATTTTTGTAAAAGATTCCAAGAATCAATTTCCATTCTTTACATGATGAACGTTGTTGATAGGAAACATCGTTTATCATAATTCAATTTAACATTAATCTTACATACTGGCATACACTGGGTGGCTTTTCAAACTAACCTATCTCTAGCCAGGTCTTTTTTTCTGTCAAATCCATCCTTATCACTTTCTCCTTTGTTTTCCTTTGCCTTTGGATTGACCCTGCTATCTCAATTTTTCTACATCTACTAACCCAAAAACTCATCTATTATTTCAACATGGTCATACCATTAAAATTTACTGTTCTGCATGCATCTCCTCATACTGTCATTAAGTCTAAGACTGTCTTTCATTTTTCAGAAAATTACTAGGGGTGCTAAATACACATATGGTCCTAAATGATAAATAATAATCTTTTTTTCTGAACATAATGGTGCCAAATAATGAAAGCAAAAAGATACTAACCACTATTTGATGAATTCTTGGCTTTTCTCCGTGTACAATTCTTACATCGAACTTTGTTATTACCCATCAGCAACTCTGCTGACGTGAATTGGTGGAGACAGGACAAAATGGAGCATTCTCTCGAGGTTGGCTGGTAGCGTGGGGAGAGGGTCGACATGGACTTAGCCTGAGCCTGCCGCTTTATGGTACTCATGTTGATATACTCCTTTTCGTCTACGTCATCAATGTCTTCCTCCTCAGGGTGGGCCAGTGGCGGACCATGGCTACAGGTGGACAACAATTGGGCAACCCTAATCGACGAAGACGAAGATGACTTGCTGGCCGTCACGGGGGCATCTCCATGCCCTTCCTCCAGATGGTTGCTAAGAGCAGAGCCATTATTGGTGGGGGGCATCTCTTCTCCTGCATCGAAGCTCTTCTTTGATTGAGCTTCGTTCGCAATTTCAGCATTTTGCTCCCGGCTGTCAGTCTCATTACATTTTGAGACAGACTCGGACGCTTCAATGGCTCCTTTCTCCAGGCCCTCGTTTGAACAGGCCATTTGCAACGAAGAAGCCACAACCCCATTTGTCCTTGTGTCAGACTTTTCTTCTGACTTCTCTTCAACATTGTTCATAGAGCACTCCTGCTCCGACCGATTGCTGTCCTGAATTTTTTTACTGGTTGTATGACTCTTGTTATCCTCATCAGAATTACTCGCTGTCTTGTTGTCACTCATTTGCAGGCACTCAAATCGGTTAGCAAGTTGACCAAGTTCCTTGTGGATTCCGTCCATACTGCCTTCAGAGTCTGCTTTTAGGCTGTTCTGTGAGGCAAGCCTTGATGGCATCTTAGAATCATTAGAGGGACCGATGGCAGAATCGGCCATAATAATTTCATTCTTTTTTTCTTTTTTCATGTTGTAATGATTTTCGCTTGTCCTTTTATTTGTTTGCGTCGTTTCACTCTCTACATTGTCTTCTATGTCAGCATCTGATGAAAAACAAAACAGAAATAGATTTATGTCTACATAGTGAACTCAATATAAATAAATGCTACGAAAAAAAAAATTTTTTTTTTGTATGTACAACGCATATGAACATGAAAATTAAAACAAAACGAAAATAAAATATTTCACTTTCTGAATAAACAAATTTAGATTCTTTTAAAAATCTCTGAAAATTCCCAATAGTGTTGATTCTTTAAACCATTATCAATATTAAAATATTATACTATTTACATTCTTGACATAGTTCGGCAATTTGTTCCAATAATTAATTACACTTTACGTTTAAAAATTCTGATGCTTATTAGGTGTGAGTGAATGACATGAATGCCCCCTACTCAATTTCACAACCTGGCAATTAACCAAAAAAAAATTTTGATATGGGAGATAAAGAAATAAAGAAAAATGTACAGAATTTTATGGGCGAAGGGGTCATGCTAAAAGATACATATATATAAATACTTACTTACTCTAACACTAGGTTTGGGTGGTAAGCACCCCCCCCCCAAAAAAAAGCAAAATTAAAGCATTATTTTACCCTACCACTATGCCTAAGTTCAAATGGACCCTCAGCAAAAAAAAAAAAAAATCATAAACCCACACATAATCACCTAAAAATGTAGAATTCCCCCATAAAAATGTGCAGAATTTAACTCCCATTGCAAAAAAAAACAAAAAAAAAAAAACGGTTAACTGCTATAAAATGCTAGAATAGTCTAAAAAATGGCGGATCTAAGTTAAATTCATGAGAATGATCCAAGTTCTAAAATAAATTTTTTTTTTCTTTTTTTGCTAAATTTTTCATGGTGCTCTCACATAATCACCTAAAAAAGTTTTTTTCATGATGATTCAACACACTGTATGAATCTATACAATATCTTTCTTTTATTTATTTTTTTTTTCCCCCTCAAACTGTAAGTATTTACACATGCTTTAATTTCAATTTTGCTTTTGCGAAATTCTGTTAGAATTAGCTTTTTGTATAAAAAAATGTTCAAAGTTTACATCAAAGTGGCAATGTGCCTGGTTTGGGGTAAAAAAAAAAAAAAAAAAAAAAAAAAAAAACGGTTTTTATTTTTTTCTGTGTAATAAAAGTTTAAACCATTAAAAATGTTTTGTCAAGAAAAAGAAAAAAAAAAAAAACATGCATGTAAGAAGGACTCAAGCTCCACCCACATTGTGAATTGTTTGAAGTATCATGTGAAGAAAAAAAGGCAAATAAAGTTGAGAGAAAGAGAAAAAATAAAGCAAGAAATAGAAAGAAGAAATAAAATCAAATCAAATGACCAAAAAATTAAAAATGTCAAACTAGCAATTCAGCACTTGCTAATAAAAAAAAGGAAGCAAATTAAATAACCAGAGTTACATTTGAAATGCGAAGAGTGTTCCAAAAGTAATGCCTCCTATTTTTTATTCCACCTAAATGACTCAGAGGGGATTGTAGATTCCATTATTTTTGATGACTGAACTTATGCATTCATAACCTGAAAGTTTCATCTCTCTGTTGCAGATATTGATGGCATGGGACTTTAAGAAAGCAACCTCTGTCATGGATGTGCATCAGAAGCAGTCAGAAGTGTCATTGAATTCCTGGTAAAAATAGTGGTGACTATGCAGAAAAATAAATTCAGG
Source organism: Euprymna scolopes (assembly GCF_053919585.1). Lineage (NCBI taxonomy): Eukaryota > Metazoa > Mollusca > Cephalopoda > Sepiida > Sepiolidae > Euprymna > Euprymna scolopes. The sequence goes on along the minus strand of NC_136491.1, from coordinate 45,156,128 downwards.
AGCACAAAAGGTTGTTCATTTTAATGGTACCACTCCTGTCTTTGTAGCTCTTTAACTTCTTGAGTAAAAAAAAAAAGAAAAGAAAAGGAGGCTTTACTTTTGAAACGACGCTCGTATGACAAAGCATGTTCTAGATACCCATGCACAGCCATCACTCATCGATGACAAAAGTGCATTGATAATAATGGTAACTATATAAAAATAATTGATAATAGTGGTAACTATATAAAAAAAATTGATAATAGTGGTAACTATATAAAAAAAATTGATAATAGTGGTAACTATATAAAAAAAATTGATAATAGTGGTAACTATATAAAAATAATTGATAATAGTGGTAACTATATAAAAAAAATTGATAATAGTGGTAACTATATAAAAATAATTGATAATAATGGTAACTATATAAAAAAAATTGATAATAGTGGTAACTATATAAAAAAAATTGATAATAGTGGTAACTATATAAAAATAATTGATAATAGTGGTAACTATATAAAAAAAATTGATAATAGTGGTAACTATATAAAAATAATTGATAATAGTGGTAACTATATAAAAAAAATTGATAATAGTGGTAACTATATAAAAATAATTGATAATAGTGGTAACTATATAAAAATAATTGATAATAGTGGTAACTATATAAAAATAATTGATAATAGTGGTAACTATATAAAAATAATTGATAATAGTGGTAACTATATAAAAAAAAATTGATAATAGTGGTAACTATATAAAAACAATTGATAATAGTGGTAACTATATAAAAATAATTGATAATAGTGGTAACTATATAAAAAAAATTGATAATAGTGGTAACTATATAAAAAAAATTGATAATAGTGGTAACTATATACAAAAAAATTGATAATAGTGGTAACTATATACAAAAAAATTGATAATAGTGGTAACTATATAAAAATAATTGATAATAGTGGTAACTATATAAAAAAAATTGATAATAGTGGTAACTATATAAAAAAAATTGATAATAGTGGTAACTATATAAAAAAATTGATAATAGTGGTAACTATATAAAAAAAATTGATAATAGTGGTAACTATATAAAAAAAAATTGATAATAATGGTAACTATATAAAAAAAATTGATAATAGTGGTAACTATATAAAAAAATTGATAATAGTGGTAACTATATAAAAAAAAATTGATAATAGTGGTAACTATATAAAAATAATTGATAATAGTGGTAACTATATAAAAATAATTGATAATAGTGGTAACTATATAAAAATAATTGATAATAGTGGTAACTATATAAAAATAATTGATAATAATGGTAACTATATAAAAATAATTGATAATAGTGGTAACTATATAAAAATAATTGATAATAGTGGTAACTATATAAAAATAATTGATAATAGTGGTAACTATATAAAAAATAATTGATAATAATGGTAACTATATAAAAAAAATTGATAATAGTGGTAACTATATAAAAAAAATTGATAATAGTGGTAACTATATAAAAAAAATTGATAATAGTGGTAACTATATAAAAACAATTGATAATAGTGGTAACTATATAAAAAAATTGATAATAGTGGTAACTATATAAAAAAATTGATAATAGTGGTAACTATATAAAAATAATTGATAATAATGGTAACTATATAAAAAAAATTGATAATAGTGGTAACTATATAAAAAAAATTGATAATAGTGGTAACTATATAAAAAAAATTGATAATACTGGTAACTATATAAAAAAAATTGATAATACTGGTAACTATATAAAAAAAATTGATAATAGTGGTAACTATATAAAAATAATTGATAATAATGGTAACTATATAAAAAAAATTGATAATAGTGGTAACTATATAAAAAAAATAAAATCTGGTGCACAAAAGATTGGTCGTTTTAATGATACCACTCTCGTCTTCGTAGCTCTTCAATCTTTTAGGTTTATAAAAATTACAATTTTGGAACAACCTTAGTAGATTAAGATATAGTAGAGTATCAAGGAAAATAAATAATTTATTTTTATATTTCATCTACTTTCTATTTTTCTGGACAATAATTGTTGACAGGGTGTGTTGATGGGGAATGAAGTTCTCCGAAAAAAAATTTCACTTAATTTCATCAAGTAGTTTCTGTTTTACAGCGAAAAAACAATTTGTTATGATATACCGAGCAAAAAGTTTGATTTTTAGGAAGAAAAGCTAGTATTAAACATGGGGAGGGAGTGTCAGCGCTTTAACTGGAGTTATCTCCCCATGGCGTTTCTAAACTCCAAACAAAAATTTAAAAAAATCCAAGATGTCTGCCTTCAACGTGCTCTCATAAAAACGTGTTTTTCCGCTGTAAAAAAAAAAAAACTACTTGATCAAATTAAGTGAATTTTTTTTTTTTCGGAGATCTTCAGTTAAAAATGGATACGTACAATATAACCTTTTTTTGATATTTTCATTTTTTAATGTCTTGATTAAACTGTACAAGTACCAAAAATTTAAATTAAATCGAATTCTTCCAAGTATTTCAATGAAGTTACACTTCATAAAAGTGAGAAATAGTGAGTGTTAAAAATTTTTGTTGGCCTGCCATGAAGACAATTCCAAAGTAAATCTTAGGGAATTGGAGTTCTATTTCGGTGTTTGCTCATAGATGTACCAGCGATCTCCTTTGTGTTCTGCGGTCCTGAACGTGCTGCCTCAATTGTGTGAATGTGTGAATGAACATGTGTCACTGTCACATTTTCAGAGTTTTGTATTGGTTAACTATCGTGATATTCTTAAGTTTTATGTATTCCCTCTGTCTATTGCTAATGGTTTTATAACCATAGCTTAATAAAGAAGGGGGAGGGGGGTGAATAAAATTTAGTTCAAAGTTAAAATAGAGAGTGACAGTTGAGTTGTGTTACATGAAGAGAAATGATTTGAAAATCATATGATGGATATTTAGTACAAGTCTTTAAGAGAGGCTTAGTTCTGATTGAGACAATATAGAGATGTGTGCAAAAGAGAAAACTTTAATTGTATGGCCACATTGAAAAAAAAAAAAGGATCAATTTTTTGGCTCAGTACATGTAGATGGAGTATTGCTGTCACATCTTGGCAGGAGTTGCTAGGAAGATCTTTTCTTGCCTTTACAGAGTTCAGAATAGACTTCGTAGCTTAGTGAGAGATGTCCTTTTCTCTTCCCTGCAACCTCTTTCTCACAGAAGGTTGTGAGCCTGTCTTTGTTTTATCGTTATTTTCATGGCAAGTGCTTGTCTGAGCTCCAATCTACGGTCCCCCCCACCTCACCAAACATTCACGAGAAACATTCGTTTGGCTGAAAACACTATCAATAATTTCCCCCACTCTTTATCCGTGCCTAAACCCTAAACGTAGATTCCATGACCAAAGCTTCTTTCTTAGAACTGCACACCTGTGGAACTCTCTTCCGTTTACCTGCATTCCAGCTGACTACAATATGGCCGTCTTCAAGTCCGATGTGAACAAGTTCTTGATGAGCTGTTCTAAATAATCCAATTTTACCAAATTTACACTAACGATTACTATATTGTCCTTTTGACCACTGTACACTCTTTAACCCTTATCCTCAAGTGGCTTTTGGGCCTTAATAAGTGGTGATTCCCTTGTAAAAAACACACACACAAGCATGTAAAATGATTAAACCGATTCTGATGACGTAGCATTTTTTTTGAAAAGGATTAAGAGAAGACAGTCATCCTTCTCCTCCCAGATAGGAAATGGTATTAAAAGAATAAAGATTACGGAAGAAGCGCTAACCTGAAACAGAAAGTTGACTGAAAAAGTTGCAGATTTTCAATTCCCTAAACTCTCAATTTATAACAATGTATTTGTGTACAAATTGAATGAATAATCTGTACAAACCAGAAATAACATTCTTCATCAAAAATATTTGAGGGAAACCCAGTGCACTTTTACTCCTTAAGGAAAATACCCCTAACCATAATCCCCCCACCCACACTGATTAGCAGAATAAAAAGTCAATGTAGAGATTCCTAGAAATAATTTTCTATTCTAATGGCTTCTTTCATTGACCCATTTGACTTTGAAATTCCGTCCCTGCTCCCAACTGTACTCAACATGATGAAATTTAAATGTAATGTGAACAAACATCTTACTGCTTAATTCCTATTTCATTTCAGGTCGCCCCTCCCTATCATCCTACCAACCTCGTATGCTTTTTTTTACTTTTTTTTTTTACATAGGCATAACCACTTATCAAGGCCAAGAGGCCACACGAGGATAAGGGTTAAAAAGTGTACAGTAGTCAATTGGACAATATAGTAATCGATAGTAATGGAAATTTGGTAAATTTGTTAACTTAAGTGGAACGGCTCATCAAAAACTTGTTTACGTTGGACTTGAAGACAACCATATTGTAGTTAGCTGGAAAGCAGGAAAACAGAAGACAGCTCCACAGGCGTGCAGTTCTAAGAAAGAAGCTTTGTTCATGGAATCTACATATAGGTTTAGACACAGATAAAGAGTGGGGGGAATTATTGATAGTGCTTTCAGCTAGACGAGTGTTTCTTGTGAAAGTTTGGCGAGGGAGGACCATAGATTGAAGCTCAGTCGAGCACTTGCCATGAAAATAACGATAAAGCAAAGAAAAACTTGCAACATCTCTTCTGTGAGAAAGAGGTTGCAGGGAAGGGAAAAGGACATTTCCTATGAGCCTACGAAGTCTATTTTGAACTCTATCAAGGCAGGATAAGTGTTTTCTAGCAGTTCCTGCCTAGATGTGGCAACAGTACTTCATCCTTGGACGTACCTGACTCTTATATAGATATAGAATTGCATCAGCAGTGAGATATCTACTGGATTGATAGAAGGATCCCACCACTTTTCCAGTGGCCTTGGCAACGGATTTGATGTATGTGTTCCATTTCAGATCAGAAGTAAAGGTCAAGTCCAGAAGCTTGTCAAAACATGAAGCCTCCCCAAGACGAAGCCATTCATTTCAATTGATGCCAGATGGGGATCAGAGCATTTATAATGTCAAGATAAAAGCTTGGTTTTAGATGCATTAAAAGTAACCAGCCACTTCTTTCCCCATTGTACCACGTGCCCAAGATCAGAGAAGAGAGAATTGGAGAGAACTTGGTCGTTTACGGCCTTAGATGTGCTATCATAGATGGTAGTGTCATTAGCATAAATGTCTATGAATGATGTAAGGATGTGATTTGGAAGATCATTAATGTAGATCAGGAAGAGAGTTGGGCGCAGGATGGACCCCTGAGGGACATTAATACTGTGAGCTTCTGATTTCTGCCCATCAACTATTACTCTTATGAACCTATCAGAGAGAAAGGATTTAATAATTGAGAAAACATTTCCAGCTATACCATAGCTGGAGATCTCATGAAGTAAACCTTTATGCCATACCCTATCAAAGGCCTTTGATATGTCAAGTGCAATTGCCCTAGAAAGGTAGCCTCCGTCGAGTGATTCGCTAATCCTATGAGATATAACTAATCACATCTGCTGTAGATCTAGCAGAACGGAAACCATATTGTGTGTCACTAAGAAGGTTGTTTTTGCTGAGATGGTTTATTACTTCTCTATTTAACACAGATTCCAGCAACTTACTTATGATGCACAGGAGACTTATTGGCCTGTACTGAGGAGATGACCGATCACCTAAATTCTTAAACACACGGCATACTGATGAGATTTTCCAGGGTGATAAGAACCAATTCTCCTTAAGACAATGTTTAAACAGTTTTGTAAGTATGGGCGCTAGTTCTGGTTGAAGCTTTTTGAGTACTATAATTGGAATACCGTGAGGGCCGGTTGCTTTAAAGATTTAAAAAATAAAAAAATAAAAAATCTGAGAAACAAATCATTTGTCTTTTGTTCACTGAAATTATCCAAGATTTCATATCAACTAATGTTTACAAATTTAAACAATATTTAAAAGAAATCAATTGTTGATCGATGAAATGGTCAATATTCAATTATTCTGACAAGTATTTTTGTCTTTATTGTTATTTTCCAAAAGTTTCAGCCGATTTGACCTCTTTAGTTTGATTTTATGACATTTCAATTTTTTTTTTTTTTTAAATAATTTTCTTCCTTTGAAGATTGTAACGCTGGGTATGGGGCAGCCAAAACAGCTGCCAACATAGCCCTGCATTTTATTGAAACCAACCAAAAGCTCTTTTTAGTATCCTCGCTGTTCCCTTAAGTGCAATTGTCTGGATCTCTTTTGCACTTGGTTCATCAGGAATATTAGTTAAGTAGGACTTCAAGTTCTTCTTCATAAGCCCTGTGGCACCTATAAGAACAAGTATGATTGAAATCTCTCTAAGGTTCCAGTTTCTTTTCATATCATACATGAAACCTTGATATTTGGTCCGTTTCTCCCTTTCAACTCTGTTCAGACCTCCATTATTAGGGACACTCACTTCAACCAAGGTTGCAACTCTCTCTAACTTATTCCATATAACTATGTCAGGTTTCACAGCAGTATTTTCAAGGTAGGTGGCTGTAGGGATTACATGGTCGTAATGTATGGTATATAAGTAATTTCCAACTGTTCTTTCAGGTTGATGTTCCCAAGATTTGCTGCTACATTGAATGTTTAATTCTTTACAGATGGTCCAGTGGAGATACTTATATACTCCATCATGTCTTGCTGTGTAGTAGCCATCCCCTAAAAGAACCTTGCAACTTGATACTAGATGACTTACACTTTCCAATTCTGTGTGAGTTATTTAATGCTGAATGAAGTTGTCGAATTGTTAGGGTATGATGTTGATCCACCCTATTTTGGTAATAGATGGACTATTCCAGACACTATAGAGTTATAATGGAATGTCGTCATGGCAGTCATAGCCACTGTATCAGATGCAAACTTTCTGTAACATACTATTATGTACATACATTCTTTTACATATACCACAGTGTTGTCTTAATTATCTGCCCTTCAAGATTACAACTTAGTTATAGTCAGCTAACGCGCTTCCTAACTTCTGGCGTAGCGCAACCGGAAGTGGTGACAAGGAAAATCAGTTCCTTTGCTTTTTTTCTCTTACGCCTACATCTTCCCTGAGCATGTACTCTTTTTTTTTATTATGCTTTTCTGATATTTTTATACTTTCATAAACATATATTTATTATTATATAAATTTAAATAAAAAACTTATTTTTTTAAATTAAAAAAAAAATTTAAAAAAAACAAACTATTTTTATAATTTCATAAACATATTTCTCATAAAATTTCAAATAAAATAAAAACTTATGTTTTTAAACTTTGTTATTAAAAGTGCAAATAAAGACTAAGTGTGTATAATTTTGTTAATTTTTATTGTATACTTTTCAATAATGTTCTTTTCTTATATTTCATTTCAATAAATCGCTTTACATTGAAAAAATGAAGAACAATAAAAGTGAAGGAACTGATTTGCCTTGTCACTGCTTCTGGTAGCGATATGCCAGAAGTTAGGAAGTACGTTAATTGACTATAACCCACAACTCAAATATAATTTTATAAACGATAATTATTTAGATTTCTAGAATACATTGCTCTCTGATTACTCCTTGGCAAAGATAATCTTTGTTCTCAACATGATTGATCTTGCTTTCTAAAAGAGCACGTATGAGTGTGCGGGAAAATATCAAAGGAGCTGTACGATAGATGGCTTGGAAAGAATATTAGCAGGAGTAGCCGAAAAAAAAAAAAAGCACAAATGCAAAGTAGGAAGTGTGTGCAAGCTTGTGCAACAAGAAAAAGAAAAAAAAAAAGTACACTATGTGGTCAGCAAAAGAAAAAGTGTGGTTCAAAAAGATTGATGTGCAAAGTTCAAGAGAAATAGCTGTTTACGGCTGGTGTGTAGTGGAGCAGAAAGAAAAACGCATGCTAGGGGAGATAGACATATGACCCCGCAGTTGCAGCAAGAAACTTTTTAAGCTAGTATCGAGACGGCAGGGTTTTGTTAATCTCGTGGCAGGCAAAATGAATAGTTAAAAAAAATAAGCATTATTTGAAAAGTAATCGTAATAAAGGCTTTTTTCTAAAACAGAAAGAAAAGCAAAGTTAGATTTGTTTGTTTGTTTGTGTGTTCCTTTTTGAGGGTGCCAGATGGTGTGGGGATCAGAGAGAGGTTTGAACTGTAACAAATACAGTTCGAGCATAATGGTCACATCTATTTAGAGAGAAATAAGGACAAATAAGATTTGGATTTTTTGAAGAATCATATTGAATAATACGATTGGGGAGGAATATAGATATTAGTGCATGATGTGACCAGCCGATTGACTGGATCAGGCCCCTCCAATCTCCTGCCTAGCTGAAGTAAAGGCTTGAGTCAAAGAATGTTTGAACCTCCAGGATCCTGTCCTAAGGCAACATGGATCGCCACCTACAGCTTACAGGCTTTGGGAATCTAAATGGTAGTCCAAATAATAGAAATTATCAATTCACATATAAAATGTTTCAATATAGTTTTCCAAGAGTTTTTTAAACATGTTCGTGAAGTAGGTCAAAGACTGCATCGAACAAAGTGTTAAAATGATAACCAAAATGAAAGTAGTAGTACAAATAATCAATTTTAATCCTTAAAAAAATTCAGAAGCATAATATCTGTTGTTGTATAAATGTGAAACATAATATCTGTTGTTGTATAAATGTGAAACATAATATCTGTTGTTGTATAAATGTGAAACATAATATCTGTTGTTGTATAAATGTGAAACATAATATCTGTTGTTGTATAAATGTGAAACATAATATCTGTTGTTGTATAAATGTGAAACATAATATCTGTTGTTGTATAAATGTGAAACATAATATCTGTTGTTGTATAAATGTGAAACATAATATCTGTTGTTGTATAAATGTGAAACATAATATCTGTTGTTGTATAAATGTGAAACATAATATCTGTTGTTGTATAAATGTGAAACATAATATCTGTTGTTGTATAGATGTGAAACATAATATCTGTTGTTGTATAGATGTGAAACATAATATCTGTTGTTGTATAAATGTGAAACATAATATCTGTTGTTGTATAAATGTGAAACATAATATCTGTTGTTGTATAAATGTGAAACATAATATCTGTTGTTGTATAAATGTGAAACATAATATCTGTTGTTGTATAAATGAAACATAATATCTGTTGTTGTATAAATGTGAAACATAATATCTGTTGTTGTATAAATGTGAAACATAATATCTGTTGTTGTATAAATGTGAAACATAATATCTGTTGTTGTATAAATGTGAAACATAATATCTGTTGTTGTATAAATGTGAAACATAATATCTGTTGTTGTATAAATGTGAAACATAATATCTGTTGTTGTATAAATGTGAAACATAATATCTGTTGTTGTATAAATGTGAAACATAATATCTGTTGTTGTATAAATGTGAAACATAATATCTGTTGTTGTATAAATGTGAAACATAATATCTGTTGTTGTATAAATGTGAAACATAATATCTGTTGTTGTATAAATGTGAAACATAATATCTGTTGTTGTATAAATGTGAAACATAATATCTGTTGTTGTATAGATGTGAAACATAATATCTGTTGTTGTATAAATGTGAAACATAATATCTGTTGTTGTATAAATGTGAAACATAATATCTGTTGTTGTATAAATGTGAAACATAATATCTGTTGTTGTATAAATGTGAAACATAATATCTGTTGTTGTATAAATGTGAAACATAATATCTGTTGTTGTATAAATGTGAAACATAATATCTGTTGTTGTATAAATGTGAAACATAATATCTGTTGTTGTATAAATGTGAAACATAATATCTGTTGTTGTATAAATGTGAAACATAATATCTGTTGTTGTATAAATGTGAAACATAATATCTGTTGTTGTATAAATGTGAAACATAATATCTGTTGTTGTATAGATGTGAAACATAATATCTGTTGTTGTATAAATGTGAAACATAATATCTGTTGTTGTATAAATGTGAAACATAATATCTGTTGTTGTATAAATGTGAAACATAATATCTGTTGTTGTATAAATGTGAAACATAATATCTGTTGTTGTATAAATGTGAAACATAATATCTGTTGTTGTATAAATGTGAAACATAATATCTGTTGTTGTATAAATGTGAAACATAATATCTGTTGTTGTATAGATGTGAAACATAATATCTGTTGTTGTATAAATGTGAAACATAATATCTGTTGTTGTATAAATGTGAAACATAATATCTGTTGTTGTATAAATGTGAAACATAATATCTGTTGTTGTATAAATGTGAAACATAATATCTGTTGTTGTATAAATGTGAAACATAATATCTGTTGTTGTATAAATGTTAAACATAATATCTGTTGTTGTATAAATGTGAAACATAATATCTGTTGTTGTATAAATGTGAAACATAATATCTGTTGTTGTATAAATGTGAAACATAATATCTGTTGTTGTATAAATGTGAAACATAATATCTGTTGTTGTATAAATGTGAAACATAATATCTGTTGTTGTATAAATGTGAAACATAATATCTGTTGTTGTATAGATGTGAAACATAATATCTGTTGTTGTATAGATGTGAAACATAATATCTGTTGTTGTATAGATGTGAAACATAATATCTGTTGTTGTATAAATGTGAAACATAATATCTGTTGTTGTATAGATGTGAAACATAATATCTGTTGTTGTATAAATGTGAAACATAATATCTGTTGTTGTATAAATGAAACATAATATCTGTTGTTGTATAAATGTGAAACATAATATCTGTTGTTGTATAAATGTGAAACATAATATCTGTTGTTGTATAAATGTGAAACATAATATCTGTTGTTGTATAAATGTGAAACATAATATCTGTTGTTGTATAAATGTGAAACATAATATCTGTTGTTGTATAAATGTGAAACATAATATCTGTTGTTGTATAAATGTGAAACATAATATCTGTTGTTGTATAAATGTGAAACATAATATCTGTTGTTGTATAAATGTGAAAAAATAAAAAATATAAATACCTGAAGTGTCTTCAATTTCATTGCAAACCGCATTCTCTCCCGTCTTGTGCGTTTCTTTTTCATTCTCCACTTCTTCATCGTCATCATCCTGACGAGCTTTGCACTAGAAAAGAAGATGTTCATGATATTATAAAAAGCCTAGACACAGTGAAGGTGTGTGGGCCTGATATCATGCCTGCTATATTATTAAAAAAATGCTCCTGTGAGGTTGCCCTTGTTCTCTCCAAACTCTACAACAAATGCCTTAATGAATCTTGCTTCCACAATTGCTGAAAAATTATTGTGGCACCAGTATTCAAGAATTCTGATAAAAGAACCAACCCACTCAATTTTTGCTCCATTAGCCTCTTTCCTCACTTCACCAAAATCTGAGTCCTTAAATCAATCAAGCAAAAGTCCACCACCTCATAGATACTAAACTTCTTTCTAAATGACAGTATGAATTTAAGCAAGATCGTTCTACTGCAGATATCTTAACCGTAATCTCTGAATGTATATATCACACACTGGATAAGGCTAAGGCAGTAGTCTGTGATATATCTAAAGTCTTTGACAGGATTTGGCATGAAGTTCTCAGAAAAATTAAATCATACGGTATCACTGGACAAATACTTCAAATAATTCGATCCTTCTTAAACAAGAGAAAAATCTAGGCTGTCCTTGATGTACATCAAAACAGCATTATATAAATGCAGGTGTGCCACAAAGGTCGATCTCTGGATATTTCTGATATTCATAAACACCCTTCCTGATAAAATTGTCTCAGAGAGGGGTATATTAGCTGATGACACCATGCTCTATAACAGACACAAGGGAAAACAAATGTACACATATCTAAGGCAATGACTGAAACCATAGAGAATGCCCTCCAGTCTAATGAAATAGGGATGTAAATAGATAATAACATTCAATGCTGCCAAAGTTAAGATTCTTTTCTTTAACAATTACAAGAAACCTTCTCAACCAATGATTGCCATGACTAATAATACGCTACTAGAAAGCTCTTCAAATTCCTCGGTTTAACATTCACAGGTAACATGAATTGGCAAAAAATACATTGAAGACATTGCCAAAGTTGCTGCATAGAAGGTGGGCTCTCTCTACTGTGCTAGAAAAGTACACCTGATAGTATCCTATATCTTTACAAAATTATCATTCGTCCATGCATGGAGGATTGTTGCTATATCTGAGCTGGGGCATCTACCATTAGTCTCTCACTCTTAGAGAGGGTCTAAAAAATAAAAAGTCTTCAACCTAATAAGTCCCGCACTATCGGCCAAACTAACCCAGCACTACAATGTTGTATCCTTGTGCTTGTTTTACAAGTACTTTAATGGAATGTACTCTGATGAACTTATACCGCTTGTTCCCCTTCGACGTAAATACTCCTGACTAACCCAATAAGCAGCTAAAGCCAATCCTGCACTGTAAAGATCTCAGGCGCTGAAAAGCCTCCTACTCTAACAATTTCTTCCTTCAAACTGCTAGACTTTGGAGTTCCCTCCAGACTGCCTGATTGTACTGATAGAAGTTCAAGTTTAATGTAAATCTCGCTGTCCTTCCAACATAATGTCCCTGTAGATATGGTCCCAAATAGCAGTCCCTTATGTGACTTGTTTGGGGTGTATAAGAGTAAGTAGAAAAAATTAGAATAATAAAATCATTGTGTAAAGTGCTCATCAAATGTGCATACATTAACATTCTTATACAGCCTATCACCACAAATGCATTTGAGGAGTTTTATCACCACATAAGCAGAAGGGTCTAGCATATACAATTAACAGTAGGTTCTTTGATAAGACAGGAGCATTTGAAATGAATAGTTCTGTTTAGAGCACAAGTGAACCATAACATTTGACTTTCGTATTTTAAACTTTAATTCTAGCCATTATGTAAAGATAATTAATAAAATTAATAGTAGGTTCTCTACAGTGCAATGTAAACTATGACGCATTGTGAAAAAAATCATTGTAGAGAGGCATGTGATGCTTCCTCCCAGGGCACAGCAGAAGGTCCTCAACTAGAGCGGGATAAGTGCTTTCTAGCAACTCCTGCCCAGATGCATGGTACTTGGACGTACCTGGCTCTTATATAGATAGAGAATTGCATCAGCAGTGAGATATCTACTGAATTGATAGAAGAATTCCACTATTTTTCCAGCGGCCTTGGCAATGGATTTGATATATGTGTTCCATTTCAGACCAGGATTTGCGATATTGTTTGGAGATATAGTCATATAATAAGACTACATCCTTTAAAAAAAAATTGAAGAGAAGGTTATGCCTGGGGGGATTGTATCATTATAACAAAAGACTTAACTCTTCTCCCTAAAAAAAAGGAGGTAATGCCTGGGAGGATAGTATCATAACAGAACAGATACTACACTATACCTTGTTATTACAGAAATTCTTTTTTCTTCAAATGAGTAGAGTTCTTCTTTGGCCATTTGGTTAGGAGCAAATTGTAGTATCTGTTCTGCTACTACACTTCATCTTTTCAGTCTTCCCTCAGTGAAGGAAAAATCCTAGACTAGACTGAGACATTTTTTTAATTTTTTTATCCCAATCCAGAGTACCCCTTTTTGAGGAGCTGTACTTACCCACATTAAAACTGATCTTATGTCTAATTCTGTTCTCATGAGGAGGCAAGTAAATAGAGACTTCAGAACCACCATTTTTAAAAAAAATTTTTAAGTACCAGAGGGAATAACTGCTTTTGGTGCAAATAGTCCTATTTAGCAGAATTTATGTACCAAAGGAAATTTGATAAATTGAATATCTTAGATAAATAAATAAAAAAATATTGCATTGTTTAACATTAAATTTAGTTATGTTTTTATTTTTCACTATAAAAAGTATGCATTTCCAAAAATTAAAATTTTATTTACCAGGGAATGTTGTGGCAAGGAGCATTTAACTTTTTTCTGTAATTAAAATTTTTGAAAGCTGATTCTATGGTATTTACCTGTGGTTCTAAAATGAAGTGATGCACTAATAATGAATTACAAGATGAATATATATGGAGTTAGAGATACAATAGACAGATATTTCTGGAGAAAGAGACTCTTTTTCATGTTAAAAAAAAAAAACAAAAAAAAAAAAAAACATGCCCATCATTAACTAATAATACTAAAACTAAATCTAAAGTCACAAAAAAATTAAAAAAAAAAAATACTGAAGAAAAAAAATTCATATACAATTTCTGAAAAAGGATTTTTCAGAGCTAATACATTTACAAGAATTTTCTTCTCATTGTCATCCTAGACTTAGGGCAAGTGGGTTAATGAAGGGCTTGTTTCATTTTTTGTTTTTTTCCACAGAAAAAAAAAAGAAGTCAGATGTAATTGATTGAAACTTATGCTCACATGCATACACCAACCCTTAATCTAGGGTGGAAAAAAAAAAAAAAAAATGAAGACAAAAAAATCGTTTACTAGCTCTAAATAAGAATTTTTTTTTTTAATCAAAAAAAAAAAAAAAAAAAAAAATACAAGTGAAATTTTGTGTGCCAAAATCATTTAGTTTTCACTTAAAACTGTTGTCTTCAAATTCTGCCTAAAAGAATAAAATATACCAAAAACATATTTATTCAAAATGCACACAATATACCTTATAACAAATTGTTTTTATGGTAATGGAGGAAAGATTGTGATGCAAGTTCTGCTAGGCTTACCTTAGCTACTTTTTTGGCGATGCGTTTCTGTTTACGATCAGCTGCTGGGTGTTTCACTTTCTCCTCAGTGATAGGTAAAGAAAGATCAAGGAATGGCTCAAAGATTTGAGACATCTATAAAAAAAAAAGAAAAAAAGTCTATCAATAATGATTTTATCTTTATTAAGAAATCTTTGCATAAAAGCCCCATTTATTAAAAAAAAATCTTGTCCAGAATTCCTCCTTTATTAAAAAAAAACAAAAATTAAAAAAATTTGTATTATGTACATACCTGTGACAGGAAGAAAATATCATACACCAAACATCATGTAAATTAACCAAGTAATTTTATTTTTAAGAAAGAAAATCAAATTTTGTGGCCATACAAACCACAATGCAATCTTGTAAACAAGGGAAATAACTCCAAATAATTCAAACCTGTGAGATTTTAGAAAACCATTTTTACATGGAAAAATTGGAAAAACTCCAATTTGCTGAAAAATGATTTTCTTCATAAAAATAAAACTATTTGATCAATTTATGTGACTTTTAGAATATGATATTTTAGTTTCATCACATGTATGTCAAAGATTTTTCTTTATTTTCATTTTTTAATATAGGGGGAATTCTGGTCAAGCACCAAATTGTTTTTAACAAAAACATGCCACACAGGAGTAAATAAACCTGCATAAGTTTTTTGGGACTAATTTCACAACTGTATTGGCTTTAAGATATTTTATGTCATCAACATTTACCAAACATTAATTTGGAACAAACAGCAAAATACAGTGACGACTAGCAACAAATTCGCAATTTTTTTAAGACAATATTTTTTGTCCATTTTTATTTGTTAAATGTTTTGGTTTTTATTTTGGTATTGTTGTCTTTGTCTATATATAATAATAATAATCTCATTTATAAAACTCACTATGTCTGTGTCTGTATTTTTTTCAAACTGCATCTCCTCAGAGATGGAAGATCGCTGAGTGGCGCAAGGCAGCTCAAATGATTGAATATTGTGAACCATTTTTTTTAATAGTTTTCTTTTCAAGCTAAGGGGTCAAAATTGATACAAATGAGAACTTGGCAAGTGTAAGTCGACTTAAACTGCTCTTTTACCCACATACATACATATTATATAAAAACACACACACACACTTGTACGTTAATCTTAGTTTATTTTTTAGCTATTTCTTATCCAACTGACAATGGCGTATTTAGTAACACCTTAGGCTGGAGCACTATAAATTTCAGTTTTGATTCTAACTCATGGCACACAAGTCATTTTTTTTTTTCTTTTTTTTACTTTTGAAGCCACAACTAAACATATTGGGTACAATATAATATGAAATAATCAACAGATAATTGATTCTATAATAATAAATACAAAATCTGCATAAATTAAAATATCATATGTAAAAGTGTATTTTACGACAGGGCAACATAATTAGTAAAAAAATATAAGAATTATAATAGACTAAAGTGATTAACATATTTACTTACATGTTGGCACACTTCACATGACACGGTGCTGATCAAATGTCCCCCAAATAACCGATCAATAAATGTATGCTTTGCTTGACTGCCATATTCTGGAAAAAGGGAAGATAAATCATGATTCTCTAAAATTAAATAATTTAAACAAATTGTAAGTTTAAAATACACAAATATAAAGATGGGTTAAGTTATTTAGGTTAATTGCTAACTAATATTAAATCTCACTGATGTTTACACATACCTTTCTGCTTTTCAGCTTGAATAACAAAACTACCATTTTATCTTTTTATTTGGAAAAATCAAGTTGATTTTCACTTATTTCATAAAACATTCATAATACTTGTCTAGCTACAACAACTATCAGCAATTTCCCTTACTCTCTATTTGTGTCTAAAAATTAAATGAAAATTTAACGTGCAAAATTTTTTTCATAGAACTGCCAGTCTGTGGAACAGCATACTCCAGGGCTGCTTCCCAACTGACGTGGTTGTTTTCAAATCTAATGTAAATAAGTTTTTATTGAGCTGTCTTTTTAATTAAACCATACCCAAGTTTCACCGTTACTGATCACCACAGTATTGTCTCACCATCTACCTTTAAATGTGTTTTCAATAATTCTTTTTAAAATAAGCAAAGGAACTGATTTGCCTTGTCACCACTTCCGGTAGCAGATACACCGGAATTGGGAAGTACGTTAGCTGACTATTACTCATTATTCTAGCATATTAGGAGGTGGTTGTGGAGAAGTGAATAATATTAACTGATGATTTGGGTGTCCCAAGCTTGTATACAGTTAGTTCAGTAGCAACACTTTAATTTATAGAAGTTGGTAACCTCTACTTGATCCCTTCCCTCTACATATCTGATTCTAGAAAGAATCATAGAAACAAATGTCAACTGCAGAATAAAGCCAGTCAAAAAAGGTACAATGCTAATTCATACAAATCTAGGTTAAATGGTTGTTTTGTTTTATGGCATATCAACCTTTTTTGGAGTTATGTAATGCTGATTCAGTACTCTTGCAGAATTTGACCCGGGTCCTTTTTTAAATTTTAATATCGAAACAGGCATATTTTAGCCATTTTTTATGTGTTCGTTTTTCTGTTTTCATCGTTCGTTTGCCTTACGTTAGTTTTTTTTGGTTTTTTTTCGATGTTTTGATTATCCCCCCACGTAAGTTTTAACGTTGTTTTCTTTTTTTTTACTTCGCTTATAACAAACAAACCTGGTCATTGACGTCGTCGTAACGCTCGACGACTTCCGTGCACGCACCTGTCAATTTGATTCTTACTTAAATAAATTCAAACATCTTTCACTAACTCATTCTGGCTGGCCGATTTTATTTTCAAACTTCGCTTCAGGGCTTCGGGTTTGATCCTTACCCTCCTCCCCCCGGTTTCTTTTTTATTTAACACCTCCAAACACCCGGGCAACGCCGGGTATCCCCACTAGTCTATAATATAAATCTCACCTGTCTGTTTAAATGTATGCATGTATGTATGTATGTACATATGTATGTCTGCCTAAAACTTTCGACAGAGGTGATGGATTATCATGAGATCGGTATTGTTTTTAAGCTCGACCCTTTGGACAACAAATATCGAAAAATTGGCTAAATACATTAATTCCTTCACCCCCAACTAGGCACTTTTCTATAAGGAAGGGTTGCTTTTTTCCCCCGATATTTTCAAAAGTCATCCCCTCTTTTTGATCGACTAGCTTTAATTTAAACATTCGCCACTTCCAGTTTAGCGATGGACGCAACAGCAAAGACATTTTTTTTAAGTTCTTTTTCTACTTCGCAGTATGAGTTTGAGCCTGCCTACCTACTACCACATTTTTTTTTTTTTTTGCTCAACACACACTCCCAAACACCCGGGCAACACCAGGCACCCAGGCTAGTTTATTCTTAAAAGAAAAAAAAAAAAAAATTAAAAGAAAAAAATTTAAAGAAATATTTTATTTAAAAATTGAATTAAAAAAAAACAAAAAAAACTGACCTTTAATTTTTGTTTTTGTTTTATTGTCTACTTTGTTGGGGTTTGTGTTCTCCGACAATTTAAAATGACGCAAAATGCCAGTTTGAGCTCGCTGAAAGATAAATTTACAAATGAAACAAAACAATGGAACAGCAAAGACAAAAAAAAAAGGCCACAAATTTTGGAACGTTACTTCTATTTTCATTATATGATGCTCATTAAATTTCTATTTTTTAATCTTTGTCAAATTTGTCAGAAATATCTGATATTTTGATTACATTTTTTTTTAAAGGAAAGACTCTCTCTTTCTCTCCCTCTATTCACTTCATATAACTGTTCTCTTCTGAAGGATTCAGATGATTTTTTATATTACAAGCTCATTTTCCATGCCTTGCAGTCAACCGTCTCCAAATACCACTCCGTGTGACTTCACCCAATTATTTCCTTTCAAGTTTTCCTTGATCAGTCAACCTTCTTGCAATTTAAGACATCCCTGCTTCTGCAATGTTTTATTCAGGACGAGTGCTGCACATAACCATCGGATTCGTCGTTATGCTGGGCAAAGGTAAATCCTTTAGCAAATCCAATAAGATAATGTGTTGGGTTTAGTTAGAGTTTACATTGCAGATTTGTTATTGATACGGAGGTGCAAGAGGCAAAAAAAAACAAAAAAAACCCTGAAATCAAGATGAATTTTTCAACTTGCCCGCATCCCCAATCAACACCTGAAATTTTATACAAAATAATCACTTCTTTCCAGGTTATTCTAGCATTTTAAGACAGTTAACCAAAATTTTTTGTTAGGAGAAATAAATTATGCGTTTTGTGGTGGAGGGGGGGGGGCTGCAAGGTTAGTAAAACAAATAGTTTCTTTCATTAGCACTAACCTTAGTTGTGTGATAAGACCCCCTCCCCCACACCCAAGAAACCTTTTCCTGAAGACTACTTTACCCAATGATGTACATACCTGTGACAGGAAGAAAATATCGTACACCAAACATGTAAATTAACCAAGTAATTTTATTTTTAAGAAAGAAAATCAAATTTTGTGGCCATACAAACCACAATGCCATCTTGTAAACAAGGGAAATAACTCCAAATAATTCAAACCTGTGAGATTTTAGAAAACCATTTTTACATGGAAAAATTGGAAAAACTCCAATTTGCTGAAAAATGATTTTCTTCATAAAAATAAAACTATTTCATCAACTTATGTGACTATGTTCGATTGACCCCCCCCCCCAAAAAAAAAAAACTACGCACAATTACCTAAAAAAATAAATAAATCTTCCTCCATGGCAAAAAAAAAAAAAAAAAAAAAAAAAAATGCATATAATTTATCTTCCATAGGAAAAAAAATAATTAAAAAGTTGGTTAATTGCACTAAAATGTCCCAGAAATGGAAGATCATTTTATATTACATTAATATGCAAAACTGAGCCTTCCACTGTAAATTCTAAAATATTGTTTTTTTTTTCTTTCCAGCACATTTTTCAAGGTGTTCACCTAAAAAAGTTAGAATCTCACTTGGAGAAGAGTGTTAATCTACAATACATTTTTTTTTTCATACTGCTTTATAATTGGTTAGATTCTATTAAAATAAGACTTTTGTGTAAAAAAGAGAAGAATGATCAATTTTTTTTTCTAATATAATAAACAAGAAAAAAAAAACGTCCATTAGCAAGAAAAAAATCCCAAGTGCATACGTATATGGGGGAGGAGGAGGACAGACAGTTATTCTTTAATGAGACAAGTCTTCTACATCTGTATTGTGAATCATTTGAAGTATGATGCGAGTCATATAAGACAAATCCAGCCAAGATTGAGAAGAGAAGAGGCAGAGGAAAAAATATATATCTATATATCTATAAAAGTGAAATTGTCTGTGTGTGTGTGTACATTTCCCTACCAATTTTCAGTCTACAGACTCGATATTTGACATAAGGGGTATTGAGATTTGGGAAAACCTTTTTAATCAGTTTTCAGACAGAAATTTGGCTGTCAAGGGGTCAAAATTCAACGATTAGACCTTTGAAAACTCCACCAAACTCCTCCACCAATTTTGGGTCTAAACACTTGAAATTTTAGATGTAGGTTATTACTTAAACATAGATCAAACTTTTTAATTTGATTTGAGCCAAAACAATAAATGTTAAGGGGTCATAATTGGTCAAAGTTTTAAAAAAAAAAATTGACCTCTGCGGTCTCTACCAAATCACTCAGCCAATTTTTGGTCTAAACATTTGAAATTTGACATAAAGTGTATTCAGACATAGAGCAAGCTTTTTTAATTGGTTTTTGACTGAAAATTTGCCTGTCAAGGGATCAAAGTTCAAAAGATTTTACCTTTGCGGTCTCTAGCAAACTATTCAGCCAGTTTTGAGTCTAAACATTTGAAATTTTACTTAAAGGGTATTCAGACATGCAGCAAGCTTTTTAATCAGTTTTTGGGTGAAAATTTGTCTGCTAAGAGGTCAAAGTGGAAAGTTTGAGCCCGCCTGCTTACTACTACATTTTTTTTTTTTTTTTGCTCAACACACACCTCCAAACACCCAAGCAACACCAGATACCCAGGCTAGTCTGCAATAAAGACTGATGTGAGAGGGTTTTAATTGACCTAGGTGAAATAATAATACTGATTATTTTCCCTTTTGGATGAATCACTCGATTAAAAGTGAAAAGTCGTGATGAAGTCCACTTTCAGATTAACCAATAATTGTGGAAGTAACACTTCCAATGCTTCTTTGGCCTGTGTTATATTTAAATGGTAATATATCATAATTATACTGATACTAGCAGGGAGACTCAAAATTGCCCGGGATTAAATGATAATTAACAAATGTTTCACACTCCTATATTTTTATTTTCATCAAAATCAGTGAAACCTCCCATTTTTGAATTCAAATCAATTGATTGCCTGCTCTAATTGGGGACCCATCACAATACACTGGGAGGAAGCTTGACATACCTCCCAGCAGTGACAGTTCACAATACATTGCAGTTTCAAATGAAAACGTCAAGTATCATGCTTCGATTGTGCTCTAAACAGAAACCTTAATTTCGAATACGTCCTTGTCATATCAAAGAACCTACTGTTGATTATATATGTCGGGCCTTTCGGACTGTATGGTAATAAAACTTCACAAATGCACATGTGATGTTAGGCTGTGTAAGGTGTTAACGTTGGTCAAAATCGCCTGTTCTTTTTTCCATCAGATTATTTCGATTATCGATACTTATTGAAGACATTCTGTTACAAAACCTATCTAAAAACACTGTCAGGCTCATAAAGTAACTGTGTGAAATTTCATAAAAATTGGCCCAGTCGTTTTCAAGTCCATAGGAATGAACATGCACAAAGTTCTTTTTATATAATTGTAGATAGAGATGTGCATGACAAAAATTTTAATTCGTATGAAATATCAATGTGTAAAACTTTAACTGCTGCTTTATACGACTGAGTATTGGCTGATGACAATCAACAAAGGAAGCAGGAAGAAGACT
Source organism: Euprymna scolopes (assembly GCF_053919585.1). Taxonomy (NCBI): domain Eukaryota; kingdom Metazoa; phylum Mollusca; class Cephalopoda; order Sepiida; family Sepiolidae; genus Euprymna; species Euprymna scolopes. The sequence goes on along the minus strand of NC_136491.1, from coordinate 45,134,504 downwards.
TCAAACTTTAAACATTAATTAGAGGTGGGGTGTGGGTTAGCAGTAACGGAAAAGGGGAGGGTATTTACTTTTGCCATGTCTGTATGATCAGCAGCATAATTAAACAGCTGAAAGAGACCGGTTTGCTTGGTCTTCATCTATGATCTGAATTATTTATTACTTTTTTTTTTTTGTGTGTGTGACTATACAAATAGAATGTTATTTTTTAGTGTACCCGTTTTGAATGTATAAAAGTGAAGATTAATTCATAAGCAATAAGTAAACAAAAACTTTTATTTTCATAAATTGATCCCTTTTGGTGACATATTAAATTAAAGTAATACACAGTGTTTAAAAAGATTAATTTTGAAAAAAAAAAAAAAATGTCTTTTTTTGTTTTGAGAAAATTACTGCTGTGATGTATGAAAGTAAAACCTGACCAGTGAGGGTTGAGGACTTGCGTTGCATGGAATGAGAATGATAGGATGGATGTACAATGTGAGTCATAAAGACAAGATTAATTTTGTTGACCTTAGAAGATTAAATCTGAACAGTATAGGCAGATGTGTGCAAAAGAGTAGACTTTGTTGGTATGGCCACATTGAAAGAATGGATGAGAGTTCTTGGGTTTGTAGATGTAGAACAATTGCAGTAGCAAAGTGAAAGGCAAAAGAAAACATGGACAGAAATGATGGAAAGAGGGACAAATCAAGACCCGGCCAAAGATACAAAATTGATTTCAAAACTAACTTCCAACATATGTCAGCATGTAAAACGGATGTTAAAATTAATATGATGATGGATTGTGAATGTACATTTGATCAGAAATTTTGATGCTTGTGCAGTTTAAAAAACATTAATAAATTTCTATGATGCACATGCCGGTTATAGAATAAGGTTCTCGTTTAAAAAAAAACAAAAAAAAAAACACTGAATTAGATCAAACAGTTTTTTTTTTGTTTTTTTTTTTACAGAAGAAAATCAAATTTTAGTGAGATCAATTGCAATGCAGCCATCTTGGCAATTTCCAGCAACAAGGAGGAGGGGCCAGCAGAGATAACTCCTAATTCTAAGTTTGTCAAAATTTGATGGGATAATTTTTACAGTTTGAAATAATTTCAAGGATACCTTTTTTCTTTCTGTTTCTTTTTTTCTTTCAAAAAATCGTTTCAAAACTTATTAATAAAAGTATTAGAACTCCAGGCATTCCGCCATATATCTGGAAACGTTTCATTCTGGCATTACTTCCCCTGTTTTCTGGACGGTGGTAGATAATTAGGTGTTCTCAACCAAACATCTTCCAACAGATATTTTAACTGAAGAAATTTATCGTATTCTTAGACAAATTATGAGTATTATTATACTTATTGTTAGTAATAATATTTGTATTATTATTATTATAAATAGTTTTGCGTAAGAATGATACTTTTCTGTAAAAAAAAAAAAAAAAATATGTTTATTTTTAAGAATGTTTCACATAAAAAAGTTAACAAGTTACAAGAAATAAATATTACACATTCATTTTAAACAAAAGTAAAAATTGTTCACATTAAAATGTTAATAATAAATAAAAATATCATAATATTACATTTATACATAATATCTGCTGGAAAATGTTTCATCATGGACGTCAAATCATCTATCACCATCTAGAGAACGGGATGTAAGAATGAAAGGTCTCGTGATATATGGTGAACTTAACGTGCATTTTGACAAACTACATGAATTATATGGAATTATCTCCCCTGGCAGCCCCCATCCTTGTAGCTGAAAATTGATAAGATGGCTGCATCATGATCAGTCTCACTAAAATTTGATTTTCCACATAAAACAAAAAACAAAAAAAAAAACTATTTAATCAAATTAAACGATTTATACTTTATGAGAACTTCATTTCATAATAGGCATGTACATCAGAGATTGTTTTTATCTTCGTTTTTTTTTGTTTTTTTTTAATATCTTTGCTAAATTGCACAAGCACCAAAATTTTTGCAGAAAACAAACTAATCTAATGAAAGTCTGCAGAAGTGTTTTCACGTTTAATATGGATTATTAATTCAGATGAGTAAAATAAGAAAGACAGCCATCTACGAAGATTTATCCTTAAAGATTAGAATTTTAAACTTTGTTATACATTTCAATTTTTTTTTTTTAAATGGAATTCGCTCCAGACAAAACACGATGCCACTTGATGTAAGAAATTGAAATAAAAAAGTATCACTTTAAGGTAAAAAAACAGCTAACAATAATTGATGCAGAATAATCACACTGACAAACCGATTCTCATTAGATCATTGATGTTGAGCCTGGGCAGTACCAAATGGGTGACTATTTGGGAATATGAAGCACTGTATATAGGAGAAAGTTGATACCTCTCTGCAAAAACAATGTCATCATCTCTCCTGAATGAGATATATGTGTAACTAAGAACCACCTATGAATTTTATATTCCCTAGATACTTCCCTCTTTGGTTAATCCCACCCCTACCTACAGTATGAATGTCACTTATACATTGTATTGTTACATGATTGGATTCCAACCCAGAAACCAGCAATTATTTGCTCTTTGTCAGAAATATCGCTCATAGCATGTGAGGACTAATGGACAAAATTGGGGAAGCAATAGTTATAAGGCTGCCAAAAGGACCATCCCTTCAAATTTTTTTCTTTATGTAAGGGGGTAAAAAAAAAAAAAAAAAAAAGAAAGAGTAATCACTTTTTTTTTACTTTTTTATTTTTATTTAGAAAATACCTACCCGGATTTCTTCAGTTCGCATCACATCTAAAAGGTACCTCAGTAATTCATGACTGTCTTGTTGTTGTAATCCCTTAAATCGAGGAGCTCTGAAAAAAGATGGATTCATTTTTTTAATGCTTAATTTTTTATATAAAAATAAAGAAAATTTATCATATTGCCATCTAATTCACACGTGTACATTTATGATGTGTACACACATATAAATTAGAGAACGGCATTAAAAAAAAAAAAAAAAGATTCAATCTTTCTGTAAATGTTAAGAGATGTTAGAAATTATTTGAGAATGGTTAAATATACCTAGTAAGACGGGCAAGTGAAATACATAGATAGTTAAAAGAGATGAGTGGCATGGTCAGTTAATTATAATTAATCATATTAATCATGACTTAGCAAAAAAGAAAATATCTACTGTTGACTTATTTAAAGCAGAGGATTTCTTCCTAAATTTATTTTAAATGGTGGGACAGGCTAAGTTTAGTGTGATGGGACGGATTTATATGTATTTATATACACATTATTGCAATATTTTTGATACAATGAGGAGAGTATAACCACCGAAGATTGGAAGGTTCTACTTATAGACACTGGCAATAGGAACTGATGAATCAAATTGAGCCACGTTCTGCTAAGTAACCAATCAGAAACCAGAATAGCTCCATAAAAATATTAAATCTTCAACATTCCAGCGCATAATTTTTTTGCGTCAACACGAGAAAGATCTTTTGCTTTTTGCCCGCAAATTGATAAAGTCCAGAACCTGTACATAACTAAAATCTCCAGGACTTGTACAGAATAGATACTCATCGGAAACTCTTCTGAAATTAAACATGACTTTTAATTCAAGACAAATACACATTGTTTGTTATTCTTTTTTTTTTGGGGGGGTGGGTGTCATTTTTTTATTACTGTATTATGTCTGTGTGACTTTACACACAACAATCGAAACAAATTAGTTTTAAAAAGTAGGTTATCACCCCTCCCACACACACAAACTAAAAATGATAAAAAAAAGAAAAAAGTTCTCACTTTTTACAAACTTGACCAAAAAGAGAGCCTGGATTTATGGTTGAGCTATGGTTGGAAGAAGTTGTCATTTCATGTAAAAAAGCCAGTAAAGAGCGAGTGAGTGGGCCTGGTTCAGGAATTGTAATATCAATTGGAGGCTGGAATTAGAAACATATCACATCATTAACAATTATTCATACACAAAAAAAAAAAAATCGGAATGTTGCAAATATCTGCATGTATATTTTTAATGATATCCTTGAAAAAGACTTTAATATTCAATTCATTCATCCGTCATGAATAAATGTAGCCACCACTTTTTATACAAATAAAAATGATGAACACAGAAATGTATGACAAAATAAGTAAAAAGGAAAATGATTTTTTGTGTTTTTCAGGAGGAAGGTCTTTAGTTTTGTTTATGATCAACATTTATTCACTCATTTTTAACTGCCTCGGAATGCGATCTGGAAAGTTATTGGCTCCATATTAGTCACAAATACACATGAAATAAACGACTGAATAAGAGGTTCTTGTCCAGAATTCTCCCTTATTTAAAAAAAAAAAAAAAAAAGAATCTTGCGACAAAATGAAAAATATCATATTCCTAAAATTAAGTAAACTGATCAAGTTTTATTTTTATAAAGAAAACCATTTTTAAGTGATTAATGGGAATTCAGTCATTCATCATAAACTTAGTAAGTATGAATTATTGTTGAGTTATCTCCCTTGTTTATTTGAGATTTTTTCCCAATGGCAGGCAAGACAGTCATTCCTTGATTGCTCATAAAATTCGATTTTCTTATTCAAAAATAAAACTACTTGATCAATATATGTGATTTTTGGAATACAATACTTTTTACATCGTACAAATTTTTCTTTATTTTTTTTTTTTTTGAATATTGGGGAAATTCTGGACAAGAACCTAAGAACCTAATAAGATCCACTTTGATAAGATGTGAAAACTGTTCAGTGTTTACAAGTGTTGTCAAAAAAATGTTCTCTTCAATGTCAGTTTTATTTGCTCTGGTCTTGGCCAAAAATCAAGAGAAAATGCTTTTGGGAACATTTATCACAATCTGTAACTATTTAATATACAAGATTATCTGACCTATTAAAAATATTTTAACATTTTAAGACCAAAGTGCCAGAAAACACTCAGCTCAGCAGATCAGAGCATCTATAACACCAATACCCTCCCTACTCCCAAGATATTTTTATAATTCAAAGCAGCTCTAGCCTGCTGAGGTAGCAAAAAAAAAAAAAAAAAAACGAAAAAACAGCAGGTGTACATTTAAATTGTAATCATTTTAGATGATTGTTATTGCAATGGCGTTCACCCAGATAGAGTTGAATCCTGCACATAAAACTATATAAACATACCTAACTTTATATAGATAAAAGTTGAAGTTTGTTTTATGAGCAGAAATTCAATATATTAAGTTTTGTAAATAAAAATTTTATGATGGTTGATATTTGATATATCTTTGATAAGTTTTTCAATTTCAGGCTTATCATCTTTCAATGAATATTGATGACAAAAATATTCTGAAATGATCTGCATGGTATTAGTTTATCGTTCAGTCTCAGAATTAAGGTTTTATAGCATTTTCTGATTTAATCCAGTAACATTTGTTTTCTCACCAAAAATAATTAAAAATAAATTTTCTTTTTCTATTTTTAATTCTATTAAAGACTTTAAAGATATTAAATCAGGAGTGGGCACAGTTTTGACACACGCACCACATGTATTTATAAAACTCGAAAGATGAGGATATGTAATCAACCTTCCTTCATAAAACTCATCTTTTGACATTAAAATAAAATTCACATTTTTAGTTAAAAAATGTGATTATTCATAGAATTTGGTCAGGAAGTTGTATAAAATGAGAATGATTTCCTCTACCCTCTTAAAAAAAAAAAAAACAAAAAAAAAACAATAAAAAAAGTTGAATGCTGTGCAGTGTATCAGTCTTGTGAGTCAGCCTTACTCACGCAAGATCAGGTAATAATTTATAACATATGCAAAACCACAAGGTTCCGCAATAAAACAATAGCAAACAGCAATTCTGTCAATCTTCAGTGGGCCGAATTAAAAAAAAATTAACAGGTCAGACTTGCAGCCATAGTTTACCCATCAGAGTTAGATTATGTTCTGTTAAATAGATGAATGTAATCTTAAGATGAAAAATACTTGGTATTTTACATGCTATCATTACAGTTAAAAAAAAAAAAAAACACCATAGGTGAATTACAGGAATTCCAAATCTGATCACATTGAAATATCTAACCAAATATATAATATTCATTTTAACAAAAAAAAAAGAAAAGAAAAACAAATTAAAAAAAAAAAATTGTAAATATAAATTTTCAATGATACTTATTTAAGCCCACTATGTGCTTTTGTTGTCTGCAAAACTTTACAATCACACCCTAAATAAATGACCTAAATCTAAAGAAAAAGAAATTTCTGGAAGCCACTCCAGACAAGATATGAACCATTAGGGGAAGGTAGAATCACTTCCAGACAAACCCAATCTGAAAGAAATCCTACCACCAATCCCCAAAATATCAAATAGGTTAGTCAAAAAGTAAGCCCTTCAAAAGGCCAATAGGGAAGAAAGGGGTTACAAGGTTGGCTGACAAAAACTGTCTACTTCTTAAAAATAACAGAGAATAAAATCTTTTTTATGGGAGAGAAGTATTTTTTAAATAGACAATTGTGATAATGACCAATTCTATTTGAGTAGCTAACAAAATATTTTCTTCAAGAATACAACACCTACAAATGGTAAAGAAAATAACATTTTACCAGAATTCACAGTTTGAGGGTGTAAAATTCAGGTTTTTCTAGTCATCATCGGTAATAAATTGAAAATTGAAAGCCTTTTTCTATAACCATGACAAAGAAAACCGTTTTTTGTTTTAATTATTTACTGTGTATCTTACTTTTTGCTTGCTCAATCAAAACCACACACACACACACACACACACACACACAAGGTGGTTTCATTATGTTTTCAGACATTTTTGTACAGGCATTTAAAATTGCTGTGCAATCTTGAAAATTCAGTATGTTATTGCTATACATTCTATGAGATAACTGACCAATTTTTATGATTTCACATTCAAATGAACAGCTACAACAGAAATGAGAATATACCCTACTAAAGCCTGATTGTCACAGCTGGTAAATTCCAAAAATGTAATTTGGACGTGAAGATATTTTAGAAGAATGATATGCAATAAAATTTATATTTTTTCTTCTTACAAACATAATAACTCAATTCAAATTAATCAAAGAAAAAAAATGCTGATAAAAATTGCCTTTGTTTTTTGGTGTAGGGGAGGCAAGGAGCAGAAGTTTGGGGACACAAGCAACAACAGTTCATGCAGCACAACAGGAATAGTTTAAAGAAAAAAATTCTCTACATACAATGAAACTGAAGATAAAAAATAGTTTTCATAATATTTAATTCAATCAATCTTGTTTCTTTGTTCTACTAAATAAACTTGTTTAAAAAAAATTGAAACTTAAAAAAAATGGACGCATTTATTTATTTTTTTTTAAACTAAATTTTCATTTTATACAGATTTAAATTTATTTCAAAATGAAATATAATTTTTGCTGGATTAATAAAACATCTTTGAATTAATGTCAAGAAATTTAGGTTATAAATGTGTAAAGAATTAAATTCGATCCTTAAACTCTTCCCTGATTATACAGAGTATTCATGGGATAGGAAGCCTGAATGGTTTCTACATTCTATCACTGAAATTAAATTTATTCATCAAAGAAATTTTATTGTCAATAATTTCCTGAAGTTTCAAGAACTTTATTGTGCAATGTGATAAGTCTTGCTATGTTTTTTTCTTGTTTTTTTTTTGTGTGTTTATTTCTAAATAAAAGATAATTTTCCCCTTTTTTATTTTTTAGCTAATGTGGTGCTTTCAAAATATAAAATATTTTTTCCTTAATTTATTTCTACATCATTCAAAATTGCAAATTGAAACAGACACTGAGAGATATAGCTTTTTTTTTTCAAATGAATGTCAATTCAAAGTAAACATTCACTTCACAAAACCAATGTTGTGAGACACACAAATGAAACAGTTTTTGGCATAATTACAAATAAAAGAAATAAAGGAGGTTTTTGTTTTATCTTTTTCTTTATATATATATATATATATATAATAAAAAAAATATATATATTTCTTTATATATATATATATATATATATATATATATATATATATATATATATATATATATATACACGAAGTACCTTAAATAAGTTTCTAGACTTTTTTTGTACAGACATTTAAAATTATCGTAAACTCTTGAAAATTCAGTACGTTATTGCTATGTCTTATGAGATGACTGACCAATTTTTATGATTTCAGGTTCAAATGAACCACTACAGCAGGAATTGGAATATACCCTACTAAAGCCTGATTGTCATGGCTGGTAAATTTCCAAACTGTAATCTGGACGTGAGGACACTTTAAAAGAAACTTGAAAAAATGCCACAGAAATGTATGGAATACTTCAAACTGCTTTTGGGCCATATTGCATGAATCGGGTATCAGTTTTTGAGTGGCATAAGAGATTCAAGGAAGGCAGGAAGTCTGTGAGGGATGGTGAAAGTTCTGGAAAGAGTAAGGAAGTCAGAACACCAGAGTTGATTGGCCAAATAAAGAATTTCATGGATAAGGACCGTCATGTGAGACAATAAGCGCACAGTTTGATGTCAATGTGGAAACAAAACAGTTCCTCACCCTCCTTATAGTCCAAACTTTGCTCCCCGTTACTTTTAATTATTCCCTAAGCTCAAGGAAAACTTTAGAGGCTGTCATTATGAGACAACTGAGGAGACGAAAGAGTCTGTGACAAGGATCATTGACATGCTCACACAAGAGGACTTCCATAGGGCCTTCCAGAAGTTGTTGGAATGGTACAACAAGTGCATTGCAGCTGGAGGAGATTACTTCGAAAGGGACTAGACACGTGTACTATCAAGAAAAGTGCCCACACAGAAAAAAAAAAAAAATTTCAGGAAACTTATATAAGGCACCTCGTACATATATATATAATATATAAATAATTAAAGGAAAAAATAATGTGCATTCAACACTGATTTTGCTTAACCATCAGACTTTCTCTTAATAATGATTCACCGACATACTCCTAACCCACTAATTATACACCTACCATGTCTCTAAACCAAAACACCACTGCCAAGAATTTTTTTTTTGTTTTTGTCAGTTCAACTTTTTCTTTGATCCACAGATAAATGTGATTACATTTTTAAATCATGATTGCTATTTGAGTTTGCCTATAAAAACATAACTTAGATTAAATTTAAACAAAATAGACATAATATCCAAATATGGAGAGACTATAACCAGGACGTGTTGATATGTTAGATACAGAGTCATCCGCGTCCGGAAAATCGTCATGGCATCTGTATATAATGTTAAATAAAGTCGATATATAACATTTATGTATTTTCATTTATCTTTCTAGTCAACATTTAATATACTTTATTATTTGAATATGTATTATTAATTTCTTATTGTGATTGTTTACATATAGATATTTGATAAATCAATGTATTTATATAAGAAATTTTACAGACAAGATTTTAGTTTTTTAATCTACCAAAAGTTAACTAAATTCTAATACAATCTCCAATACTTATATATAACTATGTAATTACAGTATTTATAAACTAAATTCAAGAGCAAGTGATGCAATAAGAAGAGCCTCAATGACAGTAAGCTATACATAGTATTAATTTAAAACCGATTTACAATCAAGATTTATATGGAACAACAGAAAGCTCATGAAAAAAAAGTTTCTATTTAGTTTGTTTTGCTTAGATGAAGATGCTTGTGTTTTTATTGAAATTTTTAAATTTTAGACGTTATATTAAGGATATAATAAAATTGGTTCATTGCTAGTTTTTCATAAGCTAAAAACAAATATTTCATTTCAAAATATTATATACACAATGTATGGGGTTCACAAGCAAAATAAGCTTGGAAACCTCTGATCTAAAACCACAATTATAATTCTTCCCAAAAAATGTATGCATGACATGATTTGATTCCAGAGTTATGATCTAACTCAAATAGTAAACCATAGCTACCATTTAAGTATGAATAGGATGACAATAATATACATGGTACAAAAAATCTATAAAAAAATAAAAATATTTTTAGATTTTAATATTGAATTATTTTGTCTTTTTTTTAATCATTTTACAACATCTATACTATAAGATTTGAAGTGAATCTATACAAAATGCATATATATATATATATATATATATATATATATATATATATATACAAGAGAAATACACAATGCAATAAGATACATAGATAAAAGTACACTCTAAAACACATAACAAATGAATAGTATTTTAGATAGATGCAAAGAATAAAATCTTTTTAAAGTCTATACTTCAATCTAAATAAAATCACTCAAATTTACATCCAACACAACTAGGTCAGAGTCTACTAAATGTTCAACAGCTAAGACTAGTGGACTAATAACATAAAAATATATGTTTACAACTAATTATGACTAATATGCATGTTAGACATAAAACAATTCATTCACAATCAAAAGCAAACACTGATTCAGAAGCAGCCTTTACACATAATCATTTGGATAAAAATATGAAGTGCCTTCAATAAAATTGTTGTAGACTCTTGAAAATTCAGTTTGTTATTGTACTTGTACTTGAAACGACATTCACCCTGGAGGAGTTGAGTCGGCTTCATGAAGATGCACATCTCGTACCGCTGCGGCCCAAGCCCGGCGATCGGAGGCAAGATCCCGAGTGAGCAATAGCCAGTCCCGTCTCCAACGAGACGGGCTATAGATGAGCGGGCCCGAAATAAGCTCAGCGTCGGCTTTGATAGTCCCGAGCCACGTTCTTAGCTGGCCACCGACACGTTTTTTCCAGCCGGGTAGAGGACGTGGGGAGATAGCCTCGTGGATAAAGACCCCTGCATCACAGCGAGAGGCCTGGCCGAACCATTGAAGGCGTCGGGCCCGCAGTAGGTCAGTAATTGCCTGGAGATTGCAGCGACGCCGGACTTCTTTGTTGGCGACGAAATCCAAGGGAGTTTGTTATTGCTATACATCTTACAAGATGATTGACCAATTTTTATGATTTCAGGTTCAAATGAACAACTATAGCAGGAATTAGAATGCACTCTACTAAAACCCGATTGTCACAGCTTGTGAATTTCAAAAATGTAATCTGGACGTGAGGACACTTTAGATATGCAATAAAATTCTGTTTTAAACTTGGAAAAAATACCACAGAAATGCATGGAATGCTTCAGACTACTTTTAGACCATCTTGCATGAATCGAGTATCAGTTTTTGAGTGGCATAAGAGATTCAAGGAAGGCAGGGAGTCTGTGAGGGATGATGAGAGGTTTGGGAAATGTAAGGAAGTCAGGACACCAGAGTTGATTGGCCAAATAAAGAATTTCATGGAAAAAGACAGTCATGTGTCTATAGAGACAATAAGTGCACAGTTTGATGTCAGTGTGGGAACTGTACACACAATTATTCGTGAGGAACTGAGATGCGGAAGAAGTTTGTCCCAAGATTACTCAGAGAAGATCAGAAAGAAACACATTGTCATGACAACGATGGCATCAAGACAGTTCCTCACCCTCCCTATAGTCCACACCTTGCTCCCTGTGACTTTTGGTTATTCCCTAAGATCAAGGAAAACCTTAGGCTGTTGTTAGGAGAAAATTGAGGGGATAAAAGAGACTGCGATGAAGGTCATTGACACGTTCACAAGATAACTTCTACGGAGCCTTTCAGAAGTTGTTGGAATGGTACAACAAGTGCATTGCAACTGGAGGAGATTACTTTGAAGGAGACTAGAGTTTCATGTGTGGACTATCAATAAAAATGTCCATACGAAAAAAGTTTGGAAACTTATTGAAGGCACCTCATATCATGCAATATTCTTATTACCTGCAAAGCAATTTACGCAAATTTTGTGCATTTTTTTTTTTAATTCAATATAAGAATCATTATAGTATAATACCCAAGGTGTTCATAATTTACACCATTTTTGCATAAGACAAAATACAAAATTTAAATTCAAGAAGACATTACAGATTTATTTTTCTTTCTTTAATCAAGATAAAGGGTAGAAAACAAACAGTCAAATAAGATGGATGAGAAAGGAAAAATAAATAAACAAATAAAAAACATGGATGAGAAAGGAAAAATAAATAAACAAATAAAAACATGGATGAGAAAGGAAAAATAAATAAACAAATAAAAAACATGGATGAGAAAGGAAAAATAAATAAACAAATAAAAAACATGGATGAGAAAGGAAAAGTAAATAAACAAATAAAAAAACAAAAACAACATTGCAAAGTTAATTTACATTTGACAGGTTTCAATAAGTTAGCTTAACATAATTAGATATTTAAAAATTTAACCAATTTTAATCTTTATTTGGTTTTTAATAAATTTCTAATGATAACAAAACATTTCAAATTCAAATCCATTTTCTAACAATCTTTTTCTCTCAATTTTCCATTTTACATTATAAACGCCCTCCCTCTCAATATTTTATAACTATTTTTTGTAATTTAAAAATTTATGTTACCAAAACTCAAATCAATTGTTGGAAGATTTATCATTTTGATCCCTCCCCTCCCCCTTATATTAGAAAATATTTCTATTTTCTTGTACATTTTTGAAATTTTATAAATGTAAGTATTCATAAATACTGTTTTTAAATCAAATGAGACTTGTTTTGGTTTTATTAGTATAAAATAGTATCTGAAAAAATTACAAGCATTTCCAAATTGGAATAGGTAAATAGCATTTCAAGATAGAACAAATCAAAGAAACCATTGTTTATTAAAAAAATAATATTTTTAAAAATTTTTATATGTATTTTAAATTGCAGCCACCCTGTAATTCATTCTGAAATATGAGTGGGTTTGAATCATGCATCGTAAAAATCACAGCAATTACAACATGCTAGTTGAAAATTTTTTTGTCAATGTGATAATTGTTGTATAGAAATATACACTTGTGAAAAAAAAATGGTATTTATATTAAAATATGCAACAAAAATAAAAAGAAATCGATATAAATTGTTTGACAAGATGCTAGTCATGTTTTTTTTTCTAATTTTCTTTTTAATTATAAGCAGAAGTCAATTCCTTGAGACATTTAACTTTATGTTGTATATATATATATATATATATATATATATATGCGTGAAAATCATTGGGAGAAAAAAGATAGAGCATGTGAAATCTTTTAAACCCCCCCCCTTTAAAAGGACTACTGGGTCTGCATTGGAGTTTTAAATAAATTAGGGGGGGGGGGGTAAAGTGGTCTTTAAAAACAGTTCAATGTTTTTAAAAGATGTAGGGCTGTATTTTGAAGCAGGTAATGTAAAAAAATTGAAAGAAAAACAAATTTGAAAAAGGAAACAAGTGAGAAATCTTTCAAAAAGAAAGGTAAACCCTGAATAAAAAATTAAAAGGTATAAGAGGGGAAAATTTGGAGAAAAAATATAAAATAACAATATTGTTTGAATTCTTTAAATGAAATACATATTTAAGTGATAATACAATAATATTGATTCTGCAAAGGCTGCTAAACATGCAATCAAATGTCAAGCACTCAAACACTGATGGACAGACAGACAAATAGACAGAGCTAAATAACCCCCTCCTAGGGGTCGAGAGACGCAGCAAATGAAATACAAACAACAGAAATAGATTCTACAACATTTTAAGAAAACAAAATTTTTCAACCTATGCAAATCATGTTAGAATGAGGGGATTGGGGCAAATAAGGGAGGAAGGTGGGGATCAAAATGGAGAAAAAAAAAAAAAAAAAGCAATGGATTTAGGGGAAAGACTAAAAAGAAAGAAAAAAGGATGGCTTGCAAAAGAATAAATCAAGAAACTTAAGTTGGGTTTGAAAGGAAGAAAAATAAAGTAAAAATATATTTTTAACTCCAACTTATGGTCGGATATTTAAATGAATTTCGGTGATAAGAATAACAAAAGTTCAGTGATAAGAAAAGAAACAAAAAAGGTCAGTAATAAGAAAAGAAAACAAGTTAAATAAAGTAGATAGGGGAAATTTATTTTAAAGAAATGACATTATTTAACTTTACATTTCAATAATTCATTTTAATATATATTACTTTTCTTTGTGTCTAAAACAGTTTATAATTATCTATGGGGCTTGGAACATAGCGGGGGGGGGGGGGGGATCCAAACAGGATTTGGACTTGTGCTTATAAAGAGGGATCATTTTAAGTTTGAGTCGGTATAACCACTTGCCCATTAGATCTAGAATTATTTTAAGGTTGAAACAACTCAAATACTTTGTCTTGGCAGCATTACAAGTTTGTTTTTTTACTTTCTGGTTTACATTATTTAACCAAATCTACTCAAATATTGTGTTAATTGTAAAATAACGTGAAGTAATTAAATAACAGTGGTGGGACAATTCCAATATGCTTCCCCGATTCCAATACAATTACCAATTCCGATTCTTTATAAATCTCTAAATATTTAACAATAAAATAGTTATTTTGTCCCGATTACTGTAAAAACACAACTTTTCATGTACATATATTTTCTAAAATGTAAAAACACACTTGCAAGGGGTGATCTATAGATTCCAGTTTTACTGGATGTTTAAACCATTACATTATTTTATTATTACTACCAGCAGTGGAAGATTTTCCATAAACCAAAATCAGACAAAAAAAGATAATTAAATGGAATCGTTTTTGGCATCGGTAGATAAGCACCAATTTTATAAAAAGTTCCAATTTTGCTGATTCTCGATTAATCGTCCCAACACTAGTAAATAGTGAAATAAAGCAGACCAAATTTATGAATATTGTAATACGTAATAATGAAAACTTAAATCAGTAAAGAGATTTAGCTTAAACGTTTCATTATTACATTGTGAATCCAGATATTCATACTTCCTGTTATGGGTTAAATAGTAAGCTACAAAAATCCTCAGGCTTGCTGGCGTAATTAGTCCAGGAAAAGAAAAGCTTTGAAATAAAATCAGTTCTGTATATCCAAGTATTTTCTCCAGTCACATTGGACTTCTTCATGCCACCGTGATGGCCCAAGAGAAAGTGCTGTTGCATATTATGCAACCCTTGCTTCAGTATTAACTTCATTTTCTTTGCAGCTAGAATGACAGTCCATTCAAGACTGATAATGTTAACTTTTGATTTTCTTGATACACTTATGGCAGTTGACACAATGTTTTACCGTTTAAATATATTTTTCTAATTTCATTGTTTTATTTTCATACATATAAACAACAGCTTTGTGTACAAATTTTACGAGAAACGGATTAGGAGAAGGGGATAAATAAGTCAAAATATTCATTATTTGCATTTGGGTAAAAAAAAAAAAAAAAAAGGAGAGGCAGATAGAAAATAGAAAAATGGGGGGGGGGGTAAATAAATAAAGAACAAAAATCTAGAAAAATAAATTAAAAAAAAATTTTTTTTTTTTTCAAACTGAAGTGAAATTGGATGCAATAAATAAATTATAGAACAGAGAGAGAGAGAGGGGGGGGGGCAAGAGACTTTGTTGTCTGTAGCACAATAGACGAGCCAAAAGGCGTGAACAGCTGACCTGGTATCTGGTGTTGCAGTTAGCGCTAGAGCCGGCTGCAATCTCTGCTTTGAAAGCTTTTCTCCGCTCTTTAGTAAATATCCGCCAAACAAGGGAGCTGAGTTTTGCCTGCATATAATTCAAAACTAACAGTGAGACAGACAAATAGACAGACAGACACGGAAGACAGATCGGTGGAGTTATTTTCAATTTAATTGTTTACAGGCGCTATAAAAGCATTTATTAAAAAAAAAAAAAAAAAATCAGACTTTTAGTTACTGAAATCCCTAATTTATATAATAATAATACATGTTTGTATATACATTATCACCTTTCACACACAAAAAAATGTTTTTTAATGAGATTATCCAATCAGGAAAGTGACAATTGCTGATTAGTCTGACGTCATCAAGGTAAAACAGAAAAAACTGACTTCACCCATTTTAAAATAAATTGTTCCAAAATCAAAATCAAATTATTCCGCCCTATTGACTAAAACTAAAACAGTACAGTTTCAAATACATTTTGAAAAGTGATGTTTTTTTTATTGGTTTGAAAAATATTTAGCTGACAACTTTTTCTGAATATTTAGCGCTTTAACAGAATATTGTTTTAAAAAGATTTTAATTGTTACAATTTTAAATAAATAAAAGAAACATTTGTTTTATTGATTTATAAAAAAATATTTTAATGACAATTGTTTTATGGAAAAAAAAAAAAAAAGAAGAGTAATTCTTTCCTTACTTAACCCTGGCAGACATTGGTTATAATGAGCGTACTTTCTAATTTCTGGTGTAGTGCTACCAGAAACAGTGACAAGGCAAATCAGTTCCTTCACTTTTATTGTTCTTCAGTATTTCTACTGTAAAGCGATTTATTGACATAAAATATAAGGACATTATTGAAAAGTATACAATAAAAATTAAAATTATACAGATAAAAGTAGTTACACTTTTAATAACAAAATTTTAAAAACTAAGTTTTTATCTTAGTTGAAATTTTATAAGAAATATTTTTATAAAATTATAAAAATAAGTTTTTTCTTTTTTTTTTTTTAAATTTTAAAAATAAGTTTTTTAAGAAATATATGTTTATGAAAGTATAAAAATAAAATTATTGAAATCAAAATAACAAATAATTTAAAGGTGTGAGAGAAAAAAAGTAAAGAAACTGATTTGCCTTGTCATGGCTTTCGGTAGCACTACGTCGGAAATTAGGAAGTATATTAACTGACTATAACCCAGACATTTATTATAACAGTAAATTATACAGATTGATATGGAAAGCATCATGGAATTTCTATGGTATTCCAATAATAATTAATAATCTTGTATATTTTCTCCAGCACTCATGAACATTAACCCAGTCTAATAATGTTAAACCAGCAATGAAACTAGCATATACATACATTCTTATTGTCCTGTTCTAATCATTTCTTTTAGTAATGTTTTTGTTCCTTGTTCTGCTTACTTCAACAATCATCATTTTCCTTCTCTTTCTATCGAGCATACTGACAAACATCCGTTGTATTTTATATATATTCTATACTCTTATTATAACTGCTTATTTAGTATTGTTAACTTGGTATAATGTTGGGAGGGATGTGGAAATTTAAGGGTTACTTGTGTCATCTATAACTATAACGGTTTCATCTTCATAAATAAATGCTTGCATGATTATTAAACTGGGCTTGTGTCATAGAGAATTGGAGAAAAAGTATAGGTTATTTGGGTAATCCATAGTAATAAAAGTCTGATTTTTCATAAGTAAATGTACGTAGGGCAAGTTTTCTCATATATTAGATATTAGAAGTAAAACAACATTATAAAATGTAATTATATACAATGAAATAATTAAAAAAAAATGTTTAAGT
This sequence comes from Euprymna scolopes, assembly GCF_053919585.1. Classification (NCBI taxonomy): domain Eukaryota; kingdom Metazoa; phylum Mollusca; class Cephalopoda; order Sepiida; family Sepiolidae; genus Euprymna; species Euprymna scolopes. The sequence continues at coordinate 45,117,213 of NC_136491.1, read as the reverse complement.
TGATTAGTTTAATTATAGTCACCCAAACCAGTAAGGAATAAAATCAAGGAAAAGAATGAGTGAAGTGCAATTCCAATCTAACAGCCTTAAAGAGTTATCTCTCTTTGGCTGTTGATGTCAGTATAAGCTCTAAGCAATTGACATTACCGATAGATGGTGTGAAACTGCAGCGCCCCCTATATAAACTTTCACATATATAATTTATCAGAAATATTTATTTACAGTAAAATAAAATTTTATTTGTATCTGCTGTTAGTTTTTTTTTTTTTCCTTTTTTTTTTTTGTTTTTTTAACTTTTTATTAATATTTTGAAATGTTAATATTTAATGTTAACATATTTTGTATGCCTATAAATAAGTTGTTTTTTTTTTTTAAAGGTAATTACTAGACTTTAAAAAAATTTCTGAACAGATATTTTTTAAATTCATTTTTCTGCCCTGAAGATTTGGACAAATTAGTCAACAAAAAAAGATTTTTTAAAAGAAAAATGTTTTAAAATTCGAACTTTTTAGAAACAATATGTCTAAACCTAAAAATTGTGAATCATCATGGAAAAATGTGACTACTTTAAAAACAGGAGTCATTCTAGAGACACTGATAGCATTAGAAGACATGAATGTACAGGAGACCATTGTTAGTAATCCTAGAAGCTCCATAAGGTTGATTGCAAAACAACGTCATATATGAAAAGGAACAATCTGAAACTTTGTCCACAAAAAATCAGATACAAGTCTTATGTGATGAATAAAGATTATTTTACGTTAGAAAAGGTAAAAAAAAGAAGTACTGCACAAGACTCAACGAATGCAGAAATAGATGGTGAAACAGTTTTATGATCACAGGATCCCTAACATTTGATTTCTACACAAAGAAGATTGCAAATTGCATCGTTATGATGACTGAACTTATGCTTTCATAACCTGAAAGTTTCATCTCTCTGTTGCAGATGTTGACAGTGTGAGACTCTAAGACAGCAACCCCTGTCAAGCTAAGTTCATTTTAGTTGATGAAAAAAGATTTGTTATCACTTGATTACTGTCGACAAGCAATCAATACATGATTCTCTATGATTATTTCTCTCGTTCATGTTCATAAAATATGGGTATAGTAAGAACAGTTGGAAAAATTTAAAAAAAAAAAAAAAAAAATGTAAAAATAATCACACAATGTGAAAGGTTGTTTCATATTTGTAAGAGTGCAAGATGGCGATGGTAGTCTAGTTGTCATGATAAAGAAAGCCCATTTGTATCTTTAAAAAAATTTGCCCTTGTTAGATGCAATAAAAATACCCGAGTGAAAGTTTTAAAGAAAATATTTTACTAATATTATAATGATTAATTATAGGAAATACATAGTTTAACTGTACAAATTAAGTAGGAAAATGTCTAAACTTTGCTTTTATTAAGGACATAAAAGCTTACACTTCAAACACAAAAGGTTTCCACTCTAATAATATCCTTAGCTGAAACAAATATATTCAGAAAAAAAAAAAAAATGAAGTGAAATGAATTATATTCATGCCAATAATAGTGGAATAAAAAAACAAATAGGTTAGTCTGATTCAAATATCAACATATCATATGGATTTCTATTCAAATCTGACTTTGGAAATGCATCAACCCTAAACTAAAGACTTCACTGGAACTTTTATATTATGTTTTCTGAACACTTTTTTTAGCATTTTTCTAATCCAGGCATAAAATACACTTAAATATATTTTAATTTGTCCAGATTTCATATATATTATTATAGAGTCGTGATTCCAAAAGTAAAAAAAAAAAAAAAAAAAAAAAAAAAAAAAAGGTATTTAGGTGCCATCAGCTAGAATCGAAACCAAAACTGTAGCATTCGAAGCTGGTGATGTTACCACTGTACTAACATGACACACATAAACCGATTAAAAATAAACTAAGATTAATATACAAAATGTTTAACAATATTTTTCAATTTTGACTCATTTTTGACCCCTTAAAAACAATTTTGACCGACTAAAGGCCCATAAAAGAATGGTCCGTAAAAAAAAAAAAACAAAAAAAAAAACAATAATTTGAGGTCCCTGGCGCCACTCTGCAACTTTTAGTTTCGGAGGAGATAGAGTTTGAAAATATGGAGACCGACAGACAGATTGACAAACAGACAAACAGATCAACAGACATATAGCAATTTATATATTAGATTTCCGTATCCCCTATTTACTGTTTTTATCTCCTCCCCTTCTTTAATGATCTCAATTTTTTTATAGTGACCTACATAATATTCTACCCTTCTATTTTTCCCTTACATGTTTAACCTACTTTTAATTACTATTTACCATACTATTATATTCATTCTCATTTCATATCTAAATATCATTAAGCCAGTTTTTTCTATATTTGCATAATTCTGTCCCTTCTCTTCTGATGAGAAGCATTTAGCTTTGAAATGCCATGGCATAAAGAGTTTTTTTTTTCTTAATTTTCACCTTAACTTTTCCTTATTGTTCTGATGATGTAATAAAGATATATATAACTTATTCCTCATCTTTCATTTAATATATATATATATATATATATATATATATATATATATATATATATTACATACACACACATTAAATGAAGGATGAGGAATAAGTTACATATAACTTTACTATATCATATATATATATATATATATATATATATATATATATATATAATACACACGTCATTTGTTTATTTTTGTTTGTGATACTTATGAACAAATTCAATTATTTATATGAAAGTGGATTTTTTACCTAAACGCTAGTTAGCAAAATTTTTTTAACAATTTAGTGCCTCCAGATGGGGAGTGACATATATATTTTAAAAATTTAATTCTTTTGAAAGTGCTGTAAATAAAATAATAAAATGACATCTTAAAGAATGCAGTACATTCCAGCACTGGTGGGAGTTAGCTCAGTGACAGAGCTTAGGTTTCCAACTCTGGGGGTCCTAGTTTCGAATCTTGTTAGATTCAATCAGGCTGATTAGTCATAAATGATGAAACACATGTTAATGGATAATTAAATTTAATAGAAAAAAAAAGTGTGTGTGTGTGTTTTGCTAAAAGTGTGTGTGTGTGTGTGTGTGTTTTGCTAAAAGTGTGTGTGTGTGTGTGTATGTGTGCTTTGCTAAAAGTGTGTGTATGTGTGTATGTGTGTCTTTTGCTAAAAGTGTGTGTGTGTGTGTGTGTGCTTTGCTAAAAGTGTGTGTGTGTTTTGCTAAAAGTGTGTGTGTGTGTGTGTGTGTTTTGCTAAAAGTGTGTGTGTGTGTGTGTGTGTGCTTTGCTAAAAGTGTGTGTATGTGTGTCTTTTGCTAAAAAGTGTGTGTGTGTGTGTGTGTGCTTTGCTAAAAGTGTGTGTGTGTGTGTTTTGCTAAAAGTGTGTGTGTGTGTGCTTTGCTAAAAGTGTGTGTGTGTGTGGTTGTTTTTAAATTGGCTAAAAATAATGAATTTCTTTACATTCGACAAATAAAACACAGCCTTATGGAAAAACACAAAATCATATAGAATTATAGATGCTATTATAATTTTAATATTATTTTGAACAGTTCTCTTCTCTATATAAAAAAATAAATATGAAACCTTTACGAAAAACTGGACATCTTCACCTTTGTGTAACATTTATTCTTTATCTCAATGTGCAAGTCATTTTTTTTTTTTAAGTGAATGCATATGCATTCATCTCGTCATTAATTATTAAGAGGAAAATGGTTGCTTTAGCTAACCAAGTTTCATTCTTCTCAATCTGTAAAATAATTTATGAATATATAAGTGACCATATCTGTCTGTAGAACGGTCTCTATTAAACTACTCTGTCAATTTTTGGTCTACAGAATTGAAACTTGATATTTATATAGGGAAATTTATACCTGTGGAACAAATTCAATTTAGTCTTTAGCTGGTAAAAATAGCTGCTATGGGGTCAAAATTGGAAAAAATTGAAACTTGACAAGCATAAGTCAACTAAATGTGTTACTTCTACGCATGCGCAAATATATATTTATATATAATTTTATTTTTCAAGCTTTTATATGCTAGCTAACAGACTTAGCTCAGATGGTAACAGATAATGCTGAAGTGTTATATGTTTTGGATTCTGATTCTAGTTAATGGCACATAAATTATATTTTTATTTTAATTCTGGAAATTACAACTAAGTGAAAATGTCTCTGTGTGTCTGTGTACATTTCCCTACCAAATTACTGTCAATTTTCGGTCTAGAGACTCGAGATTTGACATAAGGAGTATTGAGATTTAGGAAAATCTTTTTAATTGGTTTTCGGCCAAACAATGATTTGACCTTTGAAAACTCTACCAAACTCCTCCACCAAAATTGGATCTAAACACTTGAAATTTTAAATGTAGGTTACTTGGACATGGGATCAAACTTTTTAATTTGATTTGAGCCCCCAAAAATAAATGTTCAGGGGTCAAAGTTTTTAAAATTTTACCTTTACAGTCTCTACCAAATTTCTGGTCTAAACATTTGAAATTTTACATAAAGAGTATTCAGAGATAAGGAAAGCCTTTTAATCGGTTTGGGTGTAAAATTTGAGCTGCCAAGGGGGGTAGAGTTAAAAAGATTTGACCTTTGCAGTGTCTAGCAAACTACTCAGGCAATTTTGGGTCTAAACATTTGAAATTTATACATAACGGGTATTCAGACATGCGGCAAGCATTTTAATCAGTTTTGGGGCGAAAATTTGGCTGCCAAAAGTTGAAAGAGTTGACCTTTCCAGATTCTACCAAATTCCTCCGCCAATTTTAGGTCTAAAGACTTGTAATTTTAGACGTAGGTAACTTGGACATGGGTAAAACTTTTTATTTTGATTTGAGACGAAAATGATAAATGGTAAGGGGTCAAAGTTTTAAAAAATTGACCTCTGTGGTTTCTACGAAATTTCATCAGACAAATTTTGGTCTAAACTTTTGAAATCTTACATAAAGTGTATTCACACGTAGGGCAAGTTATGAATAGTACATAGAGCCCAGGCAAAGCCGGGCTGAACCGCAAATACATGTGTGTGTGTGTGTGTGTGTGTAATAATCACAAGTATATATATATATATATATATATATATATATATATATATATATATATATATATTAATCACTAGAGAATTGGCTCTTTATAATAATAAATATGAAATCTGCATGAATTAAAATATAATATTTAAGTGTATTTCACAACCAGGCAACCCGGGTGGCCTACTAGTTTAAACTTCTTGCACACACATTGAAGTTCCAACCTGTTTTATGTGCAATATATGGTATAGTAATGTAGTTTAGGAAGAATAAAACATAGGCCTCAACAATGTTGGTAAGAGTATAATATATTTATTATGTGTGATATTATACAGTGAGAATTTGATTAGACATTGATTGATATGTTGTTTTTCTTATTCATTCCATACAAGGCATATTGCCACTTGTTCTTAAGTGGTTACTATTTGGGACCATGTCTACAGGGACACTATGTAGGGAGTTAAGCAGCAAGATACGTTTGCAGTACATTTAAATTTCTGCACATTAATGCAGTCAGAGAAGTAGGAAAAAGAGAGAGTGAATTCTCAAGTCTAGCAGTTTGAGGAAAGAAACTATTAGAGTAGAAAGCTTTCTGGCATCTAGAAGTCTCTACAATGTAAGGGTGGGATTTTGCTGTTTATTGTGTTAGTTGGGAGTATTTACGTCAAAAGCATAAAATTGTTACAAGTTCGTCAGAGGGAATTCGAATTAAGTAATCGTAAAACAGGCACAGAAATGCAATATTATGTGGGATGAAACCTATTAGATTGGAGACTCTGTTTTGGGACCATGTCTAAGAGGGAGAGGCCTCAACAATGTTGGTAAGAGTATAATATATTTATTATGTGTGATATTATACAGTGAGAATTTGATTAGACATTGATTGATATGTTGAGCTGCTAAAATTGATATGTTAAAAATAGAATTCGATAACATCAAACCTTGCCATTTATTTGGTAGATGCACCAGCCCAGATGTGGCAGCAACAATATGTATGAGCAATTGGTAGCTTTGCAAATACAGGATACTCTCAGATGAGAGTAATTTTCTAGCACAGTAAATTAGAAATGACATACATTGTTTCATCAGCAGCTATTGGACCTAATGACTATATATAAAGAGTGCGTGTAAATTATAATTTGGAAATTCTAGTTGGACAAAGATACAAACATACACTCTTTAATGTTACGCATTTCTTTTCATGTTCAGTTTCAATTATTTCTGATAAGAACCCCCCCTTTTTTTCCCCCCTTTATTCGTTTTATTAGTTCTAATTAGCTATTGATGAATAATATGTGTAAAAAAATTAAGTCAATTTGCTGTTTCAAAAAAATAAAGTTATATTTATATAAAACAACTATCGAGAACAGATATAGAAAATATTTGGCCAAACAAAATATCCATTGCTAAAACTCTCAGATGTTTAAACAATAAAAAAAAAATAATAAAAAAAACTTTCGATAACATCAAACCTTGCCATTTGATTCTAAAAATAAGTCTGAATTGAAATGCTTTTGTCCATTGGCAGATATAACTATGGCGATCCAAAAGACAAAATATTGATTCATATGAGGTTGAAAATTTGAACTCTTCTTTTTCTTAAGAGCAAAGAAAGAAGAAAAAAAAAAAAAAAAATTGTAGATTTATTATTTCTGATAACATTGTGAGAGCTAATGAGCATTGAACAAGACAAACCTAAAATCAACAAAGATGCATTTCATAAAGAGATTTTAAGATGTGTCCACACATCCATATGAGAGGTTCTGTCTGTCAGTTGGCCAGTTTGTCAGATTTCAGTTTGAAATAGAATTTTTGGCATTCTACACTATTGGGACGAAATTTCCGAAATCGTAATAGTGAATTCCACATGAAAACAAAGGTATCTACATATTCCTCATATTTTTAAGATGATTATCTCCAAAAATTATGAAAATCGATAAGGTAGAAAATTATTAAATAAAATAAAAATAGAATTTCATGAAAACGATCGTATGACACAGGAGAGTTCAAAATGGAGGTAATTTTCTGTTTCAGCTGCTACCATGATTAAAGTTGTTTTTTTTTAATAATTCAGTAATATTCAGGTAATTCCAACTGCATAATTTGGAAGCTATCATTGTAACTTATTAGAATTGACAAAAAGAAATAAGTTGAAGCGATTTTTTATCTGAAAACTCCATTTATTGACAAAATCTCGTCCCACTAGTGTAGAAGCACAGAATTTTTCATGCAAAATGCACATAATGAATAGATACATCTTACTTTAGATGTGCTAAAAAAAACGTTTTTGTTCTTCATTTGCTCTGTCATACAAAATTTGAAATAAAATTTATTTTTAGTCTATTATGCAACAGTAAAAAAAACAAAAGTTTTCTTCAGTTTATCATGCACAAGTTTCAAGAAAAAAATTTTGTCAATATGTCACACATGTTTTAAAAACTTTTTCATCAATCATAAATCTGGAATAAAAATTTTCTTTGGTCCATCACACAAATAGAGAGAATAAAATTTCCTTTGTTCTGTCACGCATATAGAGAGAATAAAATTTTCTTTGGTCCGTCACGCAAATAGAGAATAAAATTTTCTTTGGTCCGTCACGCAAATAGAGAGAATAAAATTTTCTTTGGCCCGTCACGCAAATAGTGAGAATAAAATTTTCTTTGGACCGTCACGCAAATAGAGAAAATAAAATTTTCTTTGGACCGTCACGCAAATAGAGAAAATAAAATTTTCTTTGGCCCGTCACGCAAATAGAGAAAATAAAATTTTCTTTGGACCGTCACGCAAATAGAGAAAATAAAATTTTCTTTGGCCCGTCACGCAAATAGAGAAAATAAAATTTTCTTTGGTCCATCACGCATATAGAGAGAATAAAATTTTCTTTGGTCTATCACGCATATATAGAGAATAAAATTTTCGGTGCTACAACCGACAGATCGATTTTTTTTTTTTTAAATATGTCGTTTTAAGCAAAAAATATATTACCTATTTAATTGCCACACCAAAAATAGTAATATATCCAAAAATTACCAAAAATCATTCAGTAGAAAGTTATTTATAGTTAAAAGTATTTTTTGCACAAAATTGGGTGAAAAAATTAAATGTTATAAAATAGACAGTAGACGGTTAAACGCAGGGGATATAACCCAGAAAATAATATTTTAGATTACTTGTGTCATGGCTGCAATGTTTGTTGTCTATAGCTATGGACGTTTTGTTTTTTTTTTTTTAAATAAAAAACACAATTGTTGTTCTACTCCATGAATTTTTGGATATATTACTATTTTCGACATGACAGTTAAGTATGTAGTATTGTTTTTGCTTAAAATGATACATTTAAAAAATTGATTTGTTGACTATAGTTTAACAAGCACCAAATTTTCTTCAATCTGTCAAACATAAGTTGAAATAGAAGTTATTTAGTATGTTATACATAAATTTCAAATAGTAGTTTTAAATGCTTATACGTCTACTAGATTTAAGCTTGAAACAACAATGTCATTAAATGCATAGATTGAGTAGACGCACCTTACGAGTAGATCCATTCTGGTTTTTGAAAATATAAATGCATTGAGATTAAAAAAAGTATTTTATTTGATGAAAAAATGTGCTTTCATTTGTGAAAATCATTTTCTTTTTAATTTTATTTAATTCAATTTTGATTGAAATTGTTAGATTTCATGTTTTTTTTTTGTTTTTTGTTTTTTTTAATTTTGTAGAAATCACCAAAGGTTTGCAAGTTAAAGTAAATAAGAAAACCTGTGACAAAAGACAGAATTGTGCAAGTGGAAAAAGCCAACTCCTTAATTCATGGTGGTGGTGGTGGTAGATAGTGAGGGGTCAAATGTATATCAAATGTAAAGAAAACATGCAATTTTGGAGAAAATAACAGAACAAAAAAAACAAAAACTTTTCAGCTCATGAATTAACCCTTCGAATGTCAGATTATTTTAGTTGACCTCCTCCACACACACTGCCAGTTTAAAACAATGTTCTTTTTTCAACACTCAAAACATAAAAAATTAAAATTTTTCAGTATTATCCATGCACCCTGCACTAATGTAATTCTCCTATAATAAATATTAATAAGAAGAATAAATATTATAAAAATAAGAGATTCTACTTTTTTTTAGATAAGTACACGTAAAAATATGGTAAAACGAAATTGAAAACAAAACGAAAAAACTTAATAGTTAGGATCACTTTCACAAATACATTTAACATAAAATGATCACTCATTTCTCCAGCATAAATGACATTTTTATGAATCTTAAAAATGCTATCTGGTCTGGAGATAGTGATCATTTAGAATTAAATCTACGCTCTAAATTCTAAAATAGTTTTTTTTTTACCCCCTACTTTACAATAAAGTTATATTTATATAAAACAACAATAGAGAACGGATACATAAAATATTTTGCCAAACAAAATATCCATTGCTAAAGTTCTCAGATGTTTAAACAATAAAAAAAAAAAAAAAAAATTTTAAAACAAAAAAACTTTTGATACTATCAAATATAACCTTGCAATTTGGTTCTAAAAATAAGTTGGAATTAATATGCTTTTGTCCATTGGCAGATACAACTATGGTGATCCGAAAGACAAAATATTGATTTTATTCTAAAAATAGTAGAATCTCATTGTTGCTGCTGTTGTTGACCTAGCAAAAAGAATATGGAAGCATTTAAACTGTTGAATAGAAACACATTTCTGGTTTGAAAGTTCTTAGCAATCCTCAAGTGTTAATAGACTGAAAATTTTATAAGCTATTTTCATCCAATAATTTAATAGAGATAAAACCAACATAAATTTTATAAAATTGTAGTTTTATAAAAATTTTGGTTCAATTACTGACTAAATGATACAGTAATAATTTAACTTTCCAAATACAATAAAAAGAAAATGAAAATAAAAAGATTCTCTGTCAACACCGGGTAGGAACAGTAAACCAATATATAAAGGTAAAACTAACACATTAATCATACTTTATCAGAAATCACCTTTTTTGTTTTGTCTTATTGATTCATGAAATATCACGACATCCTGAGTTATTTAATGATTCACTGAACACAAGTTGTTATTGTATGAAATTGTGGGTTATAACTTTTTCCAAAGTACATAAATGATTACAACAGATTGAACAGAATTTTAACTATATAATTGACAACTGTATTCATTATGATAATCATATATTGTTAAACTATACCCTTCATGATCAGAGGAAAGGTACATCACTGTGTTAGAAGTGTGATGTTGTATGGAGGTGAGTGCTGGGCCAACATCTGGTCCTTACTCGACAGTCTTTTATATAATGACAGAGCAAAGATCAGATGGATACGCACTTTTGAGTCAGATCAGGTCCAGCATATCAGCTCTAATACACCACTGACAAAATTGAATATATCAAAGCTTTAATGAACTCCTAATGATCTGTTAGCTATGCTATTTTCGGCCATGTTGAGCAACTTTTGGATAAGAAAATGCAGAGACCTTGAAAAGAAGTACAGAAAAGTTGGATGACCCAATAAAATTTGAATGCAGGCAAAAATGACCTTAGTTGATAGAATTTGAATTCTCATAACCACTAAGCTTGGAGACTGAGATAGCAGGCTGCAAGAAAATGCCAGACTTCTGGCCAATGGAAATAAGATAATAAAATGGATGATGATAGTGTCCCTTTTTTTTTTTTTTTTTTTTTTTTTTTTTTTTTTTTTTTTTTAAGTGAGTGAAATATCAAATGCATAAAGTGATATTATTCAGATCAGTTTTTATTACTGAAACTTATAATTGTTCTAATTTTGAAAGTTTTAAATTGTTAAAGCTGTTTAGATATGGAAGTGTGATTATAGTCAAGATTGTCTGCTCTTTTTGACTTCCGATTTCTAATGTCCATTTGGCTGGATAATTAGACATGGTTAACAGACATTCTTAACATGGGGAAAGGAAGGGGGATCTTCCATGTTATTCGAAAAGAGACCATATCTTGCTTGTCACCATAGTCCTTTATGTGGAGCGGAAAGTGGAAGTCAAAAAGAGCAAACAGTCTTGATTATAACCAAAAGTGTTAATACCAAGCGCCACTACAATCATAAAATTAGTTAGATTTTTAGCGTAAGCTTTGATAATAACGTTGGTATAAGGAAGAAGAAAGAGAAAAAAATGAATGTTAATAATTATAATTGGATTAATGAATTCATGCTTTTGACAGACACGAATAGCATAAAGCTGATACAAAAATGATATCAGAACAAATGATAAACACTGCCAGAACATAATTTCTGGTTGGATGTAAATTAAGCAAAACACTAAATAAGAAAAAGAAAAAAATAAAGCAGTTACACGTAGGAATTTTGGAAATTAGACGTGCACAAAGAAAAGTGACTAAACTATTATAAAAGGACTATCCTATCTCAATTATAGGAGCGTTCATTAAGCCAATAATAATTTTATGAGAAGTATGAGGAATGACTTAATTGAGAGCTTTAAAATAATTGAATTTCTGAATATTAATTTTTTTTTTTTTTTTTTTTTTTTAATTTCTTCTCCCCTTGCATTGGAAATTTGATAAGAATGATTACAAAAACTAAATCTACCACACAATTAGATGTTTTTCCTCTTAGAGTAGTATTTTTCAAACAAATTCTTAGATTTAAAAATAGGTGTACAGTTTTAAAGGAATTCAGAAATAATGATAAATCAAATTAATTTACAAGGGTATATTTTTAAGTATATCTGATGAAATATTGAAGTGAATTTCATCTGTATATTTAGATTATACATTTTGAGATTTACGTAAAAATTCCCAGATTGTTATCTGGGGGCAGATTTAAAACCACTGTGAGAAATGTACTTTCAGTGTTCATGAAGATGTGCATCTAAGAGAAGGAAAACTCTAATGCAAAACCTAAAGTCTACTGTCTGTTCTGCTGGGTGGCAATCGTTTGCATCAATTGAGTGTAGCAGTGAATCTAAAGAGTGGATGGTTCTACACATAGTCTTTACCACTATAAACAAATCATCTGTGTAGATTTCAAACAACTTAGTTGCTGTATGAAACTCATACATCGAAATCGACGGGGGAGTCCATTATATATGTGTATATGCATGATTTAAAAAAAAAAAATCTAATTTTATATTAAAACTCGAAATGAGATTGACAAAAATAAGAGATGTCCAAAGAGGTACAATAAGAGAAGTGAGAGGGGGGGGGCTGATTAACTTTTATAAAAAGTAAAAAAGGGGAGAAAATGGTATCATTTTTGCAACAGCAGGATTATTAATGATCACCAACAAAACATGAAAACAACTTCATTAATAAATTATTCAATAATATCATAAATATGAACACATACAATTATTTGATAAACAACCAATTTCGTTCAAGTGATAATATGTTAATAAATATGCATACAATACAGCATCATCATCAACAACAACAAAAAGAGAAAAGGGAGAAAGAAAGAAAAAAGGTAAAAAAAAAAAAAGAAAAAAAAAGAAAAAAAAAGAAAAAAAAGAAAAGTCAAAATTTTAAACTGCAACCAAATTAGATGAATCATTACAGTATCTCTACAAATACTACACTTCACCTTTTCTGTTTGTATTATTTAGATTCTTCAGACCACTGTTCTAATTCTTGAATGAGTGCAGTAGCCTGAAGAATCAAAATATGAATAATCGATCCTCATCTCAAAAATTCAGAAGCACCTTTTCTATTCTCGATCAATAAAGGAGAAATCCTTCTAAACCAAGAATATTTGTATTTTTGTTCCAATCCAAAGTGTCCCTGAGTATAATTGCTCTCATGGGGAGCCAGTTAATTAGGAATTCATAATAATAAAGTATTTTTTAATGTTACAGATATGCTAATATCATCTAATAAATAAGATGAATTTTTCAATAAACTGATTTTCATTCTTGTATATTTTAATTTCTGCAGATTTCGTATATATTATTATAGAGTCAGTTTTCTATTAATTCTTATATATTATAAAGTAGCGATTTCAAAAATAAATATATATATATATCATAGGACTTGGGTGCATCAGCTTTAATCGAAACTGAAACCAAAACTTATGAAGAATTCTTGCTAAAATTATTTATAAAAAAATAGATGACTATAATCGAAACCGAAACCAAAACTTATAAAGAATTCTTGTAAAATTATTTATTACAAGAAACGGAAGGTCATAACAATTAAACAACAGTCACTCAGAAGAAAAACAGATGTAAGCATGACACACAAAATAACACGTATGCTATTGTAATTATACAGATGAAAGATTTTTGGACAGCGCCAGATATGGACAGCTAGTAAATAATAAAAGCTGGAGTCATTTCTTAAAGGCATATCATCATTTAATGCAGAGAACCATTTATCCAAACAAATGTTTTACTTTTATAAATGAATTCTTTGAAAAAAAAGTAGTTGCATTATTTAACTAATATATCAGTGAAATGAATGGATTTTTCCATTTCACATGTTTTATTAGTTGTGGTCAACATATTTAATATTCAGGGAATGCTGGGAAAATCTGTTTTATATATATTTTTTGTTGTTTTTTTGTTATTGGCAATAATGTATTGTTGTTATTGGCAATAATGTATTGTTGTTTGTTTGTTATTGGCAATAATGACAAATGAACAAATTCAGAGCATTTCCTAAACGCTATGAAGGAGAGTTTTCCATTACACAATGTGTCAACACCTCCCTCCACCATCACCACCAGATATGGAGATTGTCTATACTTATAAAATACTAGCAGGCCACCCGGCGTTGCCCAGTCATAAGATACGCTTAAATATGGTATTTTATTTCATGCAGATTACATATTTATTATTATAGCGACAATTCTCTATTGATTATTATATTGTACCTAATATATAGTACTGACATTAAAACTATATATATATATATATATATATATATATATATGACTTGAGTGCCATCAGCTAAAATTGAAACCAAAACATACAACTCTATACCCTCATTTCTTAGCCTCTGAGCCACTCTTATACGCATATACACATATAAATTTACTTGTTATCCCATTTTTAAAAGATGGAATCATCCCCGATCGTTGAAGATTCAAGCAAAGGTGCAAGTTTCACACTTTTATAATTTATATAGATAATTACATATGTGTGTGTGCATGTTCCAATCAACTTACAAAATGAAAAACCTCAAACGAATATGAATTTTACATACATTTCAAGAGTAAGAATTTTAACAACTTTCATAAATGATTCCCTATTTGATTACTCTCCACGAGGGCAGAATTAAACACTGGTTGATTTTCAATGTGTGCAAAATTCAGCTTTCAAAATGGGGTACTCTGAATTGAGACAAAAAATAAAATTTGCCCGTATCAAGAAGAATTCCTTCTTCACTGAACAAGGACAGAACAGATAAAGTGTAGTATTTTCATAAATGAGTCATCTCAAAAGAAATATAGCAACAAAAAAATAAAATAACATTGCTAATTTATAATACATAGGAATAAATTCACAATTTAACATGGAGCAAAGAAGTCAATATTATACTAGTAACAATAATAAAAGGAAATAAATCATATGATTGAAATACATGTCACAAGGAAAGAAGTGTTCCATAAGCCATTCTATGCCAGATTATCCAAGTTTTTATTTTTGGCTGAAGAGTTCAATATCAGAGGAGATTAAAAAAAAAAGCCTGCATTTCTCAAAGTAAAACAATTGAAAATTGAGAAAATAATAGTTTGAATCTTGAGTTTTCACATACTGATTGGAAATCAATTTCTGTAGTTAACTTTATATGAGTTTTTCTCATACAAATTTAATACATAATCAAATTACATAAAATTCATTTTATATTAT
>NC_136491.1:44487336-44497336 GCF_053919585.1 Euprymna scolopes | reverse complement strand
AACATTGGGGGGCGGGGGAGTGTCAAAGAGATCAGAATAATGCTCGGTCCAACGAAGGAGAATCTTGTTAGGATCCTTTATAAGGGCAATTCCATCACTTGAGAGTAGGGAGAGATGTAGATAGTGTTTGAGGGCCAAAATGGTACATGCGTTTGAAGTCTTTACAATCAAAAGCCATCTGGATTTGGTTGACGAGTTTAGCCCACCACTGATTCTTTATTTGGCGGAGTCGCTTTTGGAGAATACCCTTGTTTGCTTTAAGTGACTGTTGGAGGAACTCTCGACCTCCATGAGAGGCAGACAACATTTTATGGTGCAACTCATTTTTAGCACTTAAGAGTTGAGTAATTTCAGAATCATCATCATCAAACCAATCCTGATGTTTAGATTTGCAGAAGCCAAGAACATCTACACTTATTTCATAGAGTGTATTTTTAAAATGCGCCCACGACCCATCAAAATCAGTAGAATTAACTACAGATCGAAGCTTTTCACGTACACTTGGATCATCTAGCTTGCACACATAAACCCACCTGGGAATCTTAACACCACCCGACCTACATTTCCTCCTTATACAGATTTTCAACTTCCCACATACCAAAAAGTGATCTGTGCCACATTCAGCTCCGCGCATAACATGCACACTACAGACATCCTGCAGATTTGCCATCCTGGAAATAATGTAATCAATCAAGTGACCTTGTTTTGAACAAGGATGGGTTCGAGTAAACCTATGGACCTCCTTGTGGCTGAAGAAAGTGTTACAGATAGCAAGGTCAAACTAAGTGGATAGATGGAGAAGATGCAGACCATTACTGTTGACCTTACCTACACCAAATCGGCCGAGTGAGTCCCAGGTGTTATGATCCTTGCAAACCCTTACATTTACATCACCCATGAGTAAGATCTCAGATAAAGGAATAGAGGAAATGGTACGACTGAGATCTCAGTAAAATGCGGTGATATTGTCTTCATGACCCATTGTAGGAGTATATACAGACAAAATTGTCATATACCTACTGTGTGCAAGAGGGAAGCACGTCATCATAATTCTGTCACTTACACAGATTGGCTGTTCAATCCTCTTCACCAAATCAGAACGCACTGCAAAGCCAATTCCACCTTCTCATCTTAGCCCCGATGGTTTTCCTTTCCAAAAAAAGGTGTATCCCGAGCCCCACTTTCACCAATTGAACCTCATCACTCAATCGTGCTTCAGACAATGCCGCAATGTCTATGCTGTACCTAGCGAGCTCTCTTGCAACAATAGCTGTCCTACGCTCAGGTCTTTCACTATCCAGGACATCTAGCAAAGTTCTCTCATTCCACGTAACAACAGTTAGGTTATTCCTCTCCTGATAAAATTTCGATTTTCTTTGTTTATTATTTTTCTAGTTCTCACAATATAGTAACCCTCCAGAACTTGAGAGGGAGGCTAACAGGTACTACACCTTGCCCAAGGGTGACCTGGAACTATGCAAGGCAGAGGCGTTCATCTCCCTGAGGTAATAGGTATACTCGCATACCTAATATATACATACATACATATATATATACATACATATATATATACATACATATATATATATACATACATACATATATACATACATATATATATACATACATACATATATACATACATACATATATACATACATACATATATATATATATATATATATATATATATATATATTAGTCCTCGCGCGAAAGCGCAGGACACAAAATGTTTTAAATAATAATAATAGAATAACAATAACAAAGTCTTTCACTAGCGAGGACAACTATTGAGCGTAACCAGTTATACACTCCTTTTGAAATTTTCATCTCTATTTTTTTCGTTACCTACTGAATATTTTTGATGAAACCTATATGAAATATGTTCCTTATTAAGTTGTAAAGATTTTCTATTCTGAAAGAAGTTTTTAAAAAATTAATCTAAAAAAATTATTTTAAAGTTTTTGTTTAAAAAATTCAGATTTTCTTATTATTCAGACATGTATGACAAAGAGAGAGTTGCAAAAAAGAGTTGTGGAGTGAGGAGAATTACAAACTGAAACAGAGAGAATATTCAGACCTGTAATAATACAAAGAGGGGGTTGCAAAAATGAGTTGTGGTGTGAGGAGAAATACAGTCTGAAATAGAGAGTAGGAGAGTTTTTATAAATACATACAAAATCATATCCATCTTTTTTTTTAAATCTAAATTAATAAATTAAATAAAATATAATCTTAAAAAGACAGGATGCAAGTTAGAAAAGCATTTCATCCAAGGCATGAAAATTGTTAAACAAAATGTTTTTACTATAGGCTTTAAAAATAAAGGTACAAGATTCAATTTGAAGTTTATTTATCTTCAAAGTGCACTTTTATACATTTTACAAAGTAAGGTATTAAATTTGCATACCTTACTTTGTAAAATTTATAAAAGTACACTTTGAAGATAAATAAACTTCAAATTGAATCTTGTACCTTTATTTTTAAAGCCTATAGTAAAAACATTTTGTTTAACAATTTTCATGCCTTGGATGAAATGCTTTTCTAACTTGTATATATATATATATATATATATATATATATATATATATATATATATATATATATATATATATGTACACACACACACACACACACACACACACACACACGTTCTTCATGAAACAGAATTTTACTTATTGGAGCATTGCATAAAACGAACTTCTCTGCTCCTGTCTTTATGTTTTACAAAGAATGACGTTTTCTTCTCAATTTCACAACTGAACGAGATTATTCATTTTTTTTAAAGACCGACAGACGTCAAAAACTAATTATTTAATAATACACCTTTGACTTCTTAAATTAGCCCGTCTCGTATCTTCAAAGAAAAAGCAACCCTTTTAAACAAACCTTTCTCTTATTAAATTCTTTGCTAAATTTTCGGACAGGCTAACCCACATTTACCACATCTCACATAACACTCAGTGGAAATGGGGCAACACTTATCCTTCAGTAAGACTCGGTCTTGGAGTAAAAATGTAAACAAAGAGATCCACATAAATCCTCGAATTCGACATGACGTTTCCTGAGTTCAATAAGACCTATCTGACGAAGGGATGAGGTCCTTTTTTAATTTTTTTTTTTTTCCAAAGGAGTCACAACTTATCAAGGCCCAGAGGCAACTCGAGGACAAGGGTTTATGAGTGTACAGTAGTCAATGGGACAATATCATAGTAATTGTTAGTAGTGGAAATTTGGTAAACTGGATTACTTAAGGGGATGACTCATCAAGAATTTGTTTATGTTGGACTTGAAGACGATCAAATTGTAGTCAGCTGGAAAGCAGGCAAATGGAAGAGAGTTCCTCAGGCATGCAGTTCTAAGAAAGAAGCTTTGTTCATGGAATCTACGTTTAGCTTTAGGCACAGATGAAGAGTGGGGAAAATTATTGATAGTTTCACAACAACTCCAAACATACCTGGAATAGATTTCCCTATTTATCTGAACATGATAAAAGCCCAACAGATTATGGACACCACCGCAAACAACATGGAAAACGGTAATGAATTAGGAGAGACCGATTATGTATATTGTGTAAAAACAAAATCTGACCTTAACCGATCCTGATCAGAAACATTGCACCTATCTAATCATATATCTGCGCTTAAGCTTAAAGAAATATATTACTGGCGAGTAATATGTAACACTTGCCAATAATATACTTTTGGAGTTAAGTATAGATATGAATCCCCAGGTGCCGTGGGTTATACGGTATAACTAATAGTGAATGATCTTAGAATCGGCAACAACTCCATAGAGGATAATTGTTTGACTAACTAAATTATGTGACATCTGAAAGATGTGAAAACCAGTTGCTGCGAAGATTTTAGTAAAGCGACATGTAATGTAAGGTTCATGTAGATATGGGAGGTTGTAGAATTAGAATATTTGATTTTTCTAATTTCTCCATATTAGCAATGCGTGGGTAGAGAATTACAAAGGAACTCTTTGAGCACGTGTGATGTTGCTAAGAATGGCTGTGTATTAGTTTAGCAGTAACGTGCGTGTTGGAAAATAAAATACAGTTAAAAAGCCATCGTGGGTGGGGACAAACACGTTTCACTTGTCCATAATTAGTCTACAACGAACTATAATTGTTACATATCGGGGATCCTATATGAATAGCGATTAAGTTAGCTAGTGTGAATTTCGACAAGGGTCACACTGAGTGTATTATGAATTGAAAGCTGGGTGTCATAAAGTTAAGGCAGGGAGCAGAAATCAAACGCCGTATATAAAACAGAGAGATGATGAATAATGATGTCATGTGTTCGAGCAGAGAGAAAACTTAGGTTTTCAGATCAGTCTCTCTATGGAAGCTGTGTGAGCGAGCTGCCATCAATAATGTAGAAAACTGATAATCTCAATGAATGTTACTGATGTCTCTGTCCGTCTGCATCACTCATTTAGTTTAGTTAGAAAGTTTAGTTCAAGAAGTAAATAACTAGCTAAGATAACATTAGTCTCTCTCTTCTGAGTAAATTCTCTCAAAATAAAACTATTTATGAAAACTCTCAGCAAACGTCTCTTTATGTCCAATATTTTCTCTAGTAACAACTAGACAAAACGTGATTTTATGATTGAAAATGTTACATGACACCAATAAATGAGACGTATAGGGTGGAACAATAAAATTGTCGCCATAATAAAGACAACATGATTCCATTTCTGTTTGAGGAAAACCGGTTTTCTTTTTTTGTTGTAGACCGTCTACTAGTTGGTCAATAGTGTACAAATCTCAAGAGCGATAGAAGCCTTCTATCATGCCTGAAAGTGACACAATATTCAGTGAGCGAGATCGGAGATGTGGCACTGCACAACTCATGCTCTCTACCAATCCAAATTATGTCAACAGGATCATTGCCAGCACCCTTAAAATGCAAATCCAGATAACAGAGACGTGCTCAGGGTTATGTAAACAAAGTTATCATCCACGGTCATGGTCTTTGGTGTGATTTCAAGTAAGGGCCACATCATGCCACCTCACATCTTTGAAGTCGGCTTGAAAGTCAACACCAAAGTGTACCTGGATGTGCTGAATACTGTGATGATCCCCTGGTGCAATCAGGTGTATAACTAGCAAACTCTGAGTGTGGCAGCAGGACTCAGCGCCGGCCCACAAGTTCAAAGAGACCCAGCCTTTGCTTCAAAAGGAGTGCTACGACTTTGTACTCTTCTCTCACTGGTCCCTCTTCCTTCGACCTGAACGAACCCACTGAACTACTTCGCTTGGGCAAAAAATATAATTATTTATAATATATTTGCACAACTTTTTTTTTTTTCATTTTTGACTTGCTTTTATATAATGCTGTTTCTATTAATGCCACTTTCAACAAATTCATAGCTTCACTATAATATTTATTTGCTAATATATTTTCTCTGGTGAGAAGAACGCATTTCTTGGAAACTCTGCGGATGAAAGGAATCTTAATATTTCTTATTTGAATATCCTGCCGAACAATAAATTCATCTAAAACGTAATTTACAGTCTTAAATTTGTATTCTTATCTCACCTGTCTGTTTAAACGTATGCATGTATGGATGTTTGTATGTCAGCCTAAAACTTTCGACAAAGGCGACGGATTTTCACAAGATCAGTATCATTTTTAAGCTCAACCCTTCGGATGATAAATATCGAAAAATTGGTTAAAAACATTCATTCCTTCGCCCTCAACTGGGTAGTTTTCTATAGGAAGGGTCGATTTTTTCGCTGACATTTTTTGCAAGTGTCATTCCACCTTCGCATTCACAATGTCGCTTAAAAGGCGTTATTTCGATCGTTTGTGACATCACAACCACCATAGGCACATCGGTAAGACAGTTTGTTAATTTTTTTCACCTTTTTTCCTCTGGCACGTTACGGGTTCGAGCCTGCTTACTATTCCTAATTTTTTTCTTTTTTTTTTTTTTTTTTTGTTTAACTAACACCCTTACACACACCTCCACTTTCTTTTCCACCTTTGCGTCACGGGTTAGAGCCTACCTATTACAATTTTTTTTTTTTCAACACACACCTCCAAACGCCAGGGCAACGCCGGGCACACAGGCTAGTATATATATATATATATATATATATATATATATATATATATATATATATATATATATATATATATATATATATCGATAATATAAAGCTGAACGTGTGTGTGTGTGTCTGGTCATGAATAAGCTCCTATATGGTTGACTATTATAGAAAACTGATCACATATAATGATAGAAGATGTATCGAGACACAGGAATGGGTATGTTTGATCTGGCATAATGATGATTCATTAAAATTGTAGGGTCTGCGTATGCGCCTGGTCCACAAAGTATGAAAATAAAAAATTGAAAAATTGAAAAAAAAAAAAGGTTTACAAGTGTTTTTGATATAGATGTACATAATAATACTTCGATAAGTATGTTTTAACTTAAATAGGGATGGTATAATAAAATTGTGGGGTCTGCGTTCACGCCTGGCCTCCATACAATGGAAATAGGCACACACTTTAATAAAGACTTTTCATATCGATCTGCATAAGTATACTTTGATAATTATGTTTCCGTTTGAAGAAATATGGTATTATAAAATTATGGGGTGTTCGTTCACGCCTGACCTCCATAGAATGGAAATATGCCACAAAGTTTAACAAAGTTTTTTTAATATAGATCCACAGAATATTGTGATAAGTGTTTCAGTGTGAACAGGTATGGTATAATAAATTATGGGGTTTATCTATTTTATTCTTACTTTCATCATATTTTACTTTGGTTTTGATAGCCCCAGATTCGAAGCTATCTCTTTATAACCCTTCCTTTTCATAACCTATCATACTTTCATAAATCAGAGTCCATTTTTTGTAGGCTGTTTTTGAACCCAGTCAACGACGGGTACTTTTGCTAGTATATATATATATATATATATATATATATATATATAGATAGATATATATATATATGTGTGTGTGTATATATATATATATATATAGATATATATATGTGTGTGTATATATATATATATATATATATATATATATATATACATATATATATACATATATATATACATATACATATATATACATATATATATATATATATATATATATATATACATATATATATACAGGAACTTATTTGAGGGTTAAGTTGTTGTTTTTGTGGTGGTGGTGGTGGTGGTGGTGGGAGGGACAAATAGTTTTATATGTTTAAAATGAGGGTAAATGAAAAAGGGCCTGCTGAAACGATTTTATTATTTTGTTAGTAAATATTTTCATACGATAATGTTATAAGAGGATTACGCCATGTTTTCTAATACATTGGGCCGACGGTTGGATTGCCTCACACAATCTTGTGCAACAATACAAGCTACAAGTCTTGAAATATTAAATTATATATATATATATATATATATATATATATATTGCCCGGTCGTAAAATACGCTTAAATAAATATTAAATAAATAAATTATAAATATGAATATTTTTTGATTATTAAAATATATATCAAATATTAATGTAAAAAATATTATGATATTTTGATTAATGCATATTTCGTATTTATTATCATATTACATTGGGTCCAATATATAGTAATGATTTAAAAAGCTAAAAAAAATTATTACGGCTGTCAAAAAGTCATCATGATGATAAAGATGAGAAAATAATAATAATAATAATAATAGTAATAATAGTAATAATAATAATAAACCATTATAATCATCACTCCTACAATTTTTTTAATAATGACATCGAATTTAACACTTTATAGAAAGATCTGTTTCGTTCTGTTTAGACAATTTCCGGTCAGAGTAATACACGCTTTCACGGACTGATTCCCCCCCCCCACCCGCTTGAAATCACTTTTTTCTAATTAAGCCGATGATGAAGGTTCTCATACTGGATTTCTCTCTTTTTTTTACTATTAGGCCCCATTTGACTGGAGACAGACTTCTCTTTGGGCTACTGCACTGCCCGGAAAAAAAACAATTTTCATTAGTTCAGCTGTTTTGAAAACTTTCCAATCGGATTATATACATCGTCACACTGGACTTATTTTGGAATACATTCTCTCTAAAGAACTATTTTGCATTTTGGATCAACTTGAGAGGATTTTTATGCAAGCTGAAATATTATGTGCGGTTTGTTTTTATATATAGTTTTTTACATATCCAACATTTTTTCACTTTTTTATTTGGCAATTTATAACTACAATAAATTGCGGTTTCACTTAATGCCTTAACTAGCAAATTCTTGCATTGCTACAAATATAATTTGCTGATTTCTTTATGTCCTCTGATGAGAAATATAACAAGAATAGCATTCTTTGAAACTCCGCAGAATAAGGACTTTGTAAATTGTTTTTTGGAGTATTCAATCGAACAATAAAATTTGATTGTAAAGTTCAACTTACTGTTTTAATTTTCTTTCTCTTTATATATATATATATATATATATATATATATATATATATAAGAGGTTTCCAATAAAATGCATACACTCTTTAAATATCTATAAAATTAACATTTATTTTGATAAAGAAAAGTTTCATGCATCAAGATACTGTGAACAAATGTAGAAACAGCTAATTATCGAAAGTGTTCAAGTTATTGGCCATTTTGGTCCAGGAACAGCTGACAACGCTCACTGATTGAATCCAAAATGTTCTTTATCAGTTCGGTTGGGATGCTGGCACACCCTTTTTCAATGGCTGCTTTCAACTCAGTCATGGTAGCTGTTTTTTTGGTGTGAAACTTGTGTTTCAAATGCCAAAAATCCATGGGGGTAAAATCTGCTGATCGTGGATAGTACTCGATATTACTCTTTGTTCTACCCATCTGTTTGGCAGGTGACCATAAAGATAGGCTGTTATGTCATGATGATAGTGGCATTCTTTATTCTTAAACATTTCTTGGAAGTGTTGGATGGCATATTAATGTAGTAAGTTGAGGTAATTTAAAGAATGTATACATTTTATTGGGACACTCTCTCTCTCTCTCTCTCTCTCTCTCTCTCTCTCTCTCTCTCTATATATATATATATATATATATATATATATATATATATATATACATACATACAATTATTTACTATAATAATGATTAAATATCTACAGACACTAGTGTTTCATTCTTTCTAGAATCTTCAGTGCCGGGTGTCACGATTAACGCCAGTCGATAGATTCAAACCCGGCGACAGAAGCCATCTCTGTATTCATTAGCAAGGACCGTATCCAATCGTCTACCATTAACCACATGAAATAACGTTGAAATTTAAACATTTTATTTTTAAATGTTTTTTTTTTACGTCAGTCAGAGTGATCTAATCATTATATGACGATCTATGCATAAGAGCTAAATTGATCGACTTAATTCAACTGAAAGTGCTCAACGATAAGAAACTAATTTCTTAAAGGGCTGACATATATATATATAATTATATATATACACACACACACACACACACACACACACACACAGTAGCGTCCAAAACTAAGGGACAAACTTTTAAAACCTAATATTTGTTAGAAATAGCAACTGTGAAAAGTTGAAATTTTGACAATTGGGATTCGTTATCATCAATAATAACATACTAAGATTTGAATCATTTGCAAAGGATAGAAAAAGAATTATAACTTTTATTTATTTTCAAAATAGGAACGTCCAAAAGTAAGGGACAAAATTGAGAAAAACAATGTAAACAGCCAAAAAACAATAAAAATACATATGCAATCAATATTTAGTAAATGAGCACTTGCTCTCAGTGACAGCTACACATCTTCGACTGCAAGAACGAATCAGTTCTTGACAATCCTTGATACTAATTTTAGACCATTCTTCTTGAAGCTTCACCCACAAATCCTCCGTGTTAGTGGGATTTCTTTCCATAACATAATAATAATGGATGCTATTGTATGTAGTTTTACAGGGCGCAAACATTTAGCAGTTGTAGCCATCATAATTACTGTTATCATATTTGG
>NC_136491.1:44479836-44482336 GCF_053919585.1 Euprymna scolopes | reverse complement strand
CACGGTGAAGAAATTTCATCATTTCCTGCATAGTAGGCAATTTCTGTTACAAACAGATCACAAACCATTATTAACGATTTTCGGATTGAAAAAGGGACTACCACAACGTACGGCAAATAAACTCTAAAGATGGGGTACCATGCTTCTGAACTACAATTTTCAAATGGAGTATGTACTATCTAAAAAACTTGGTCATATCAAGGTTAATATCTAAGCAGACAGAACTATTGGAGGATATGGTAATAGCAGCTATTCAAGCGGAAGTTGAGGTAAAAAATACTTTATGTGACATGATAAGAGAACTTCCAGTAATGCTTGATGAGATTAAGAGTAAAGCAGAGGCGGAGGAATTTATTATAAGCACGAAAGAAAAAATCAACAATAACCAACTGGATGAGAGAATCTATTCAATTTGCGATAATGTCCTGTTATATAGCGACAGGGTGGTAATTCCTGCAACACTACAGAAAAGAATGCTCAAGGAATTCCGTGTAGGACATCCAGGCATATCAAGAATGAAAAGCCTTATGTGCTTTTTCATTTTTTGGCCAAACATGGATAAGAATATAGAAGAAAAAGTCAGGGAGTGTAGAGGATGCATATTAGCTATGAAAGCTTGGATCATAGACAAAAGTGGACCGACCCTGGCCGAGAATTCACTTAGACTTTGCGGGACTGCTAGAGGGGTTCTATTATCTCATTGTTGCAGACAGCCTATCTAAGTGGTCGAAAGTACTAAAATGCAAGAACCCCACATCTGAGTCAACTATTAACTTCCTGTAAGAACTATTCGCTAGGTTTGGGGTAGTAGACTGCATTGTCACAGACAATGGAATGCGATT
Source organism: Euprymna scolopes (assembly GCF_053919585.1). Taxonomy (NCBI): domain Eukaryota; kingdom Metazoa; phylum Mollusca; class Cephalopoda; order Sepiida; family Sepiolidae; genus Euprymna; species Euprymna scolopes. The sequence goes on along the minus strand of NC_136491.1, from coordinate 44,481,494 downwards.
CACGTCTACTGAATTTAAACATTTTTGTGAGGATCATCTAATCGAGCATATAACCATTCCACCATACCACCCGAAAAGTAACAGGTAAGCAGAGAGGTTTGTTGATACATTCAAAAGAGCTCTGCAAAAAGCTAGTGGATCACCGACGTATAAGTCAATTCAACAGTTTTTACAGGCTTACAGGGTCACGTTGAATGCAAACGTCGAAATGTCAAAGACACCAGCTGAGGTCATGTTCGGACGCAAGGTTAGATCGATTTTCCACAAGTTGTTACTAAACCTCAAATTACCGATAACAAAAAAACAGTATAAATTTGGCAAAAGAATCTTCTACAAGATTCACAAAAATAATAGGACTTTCTGGGAATCTGGCGTTGTTGAAAAACAAATAGGCAACATGGTCTTATGATTAAGGGACCAGATTTCGTGCACAAACGTCACACCAATCAAATGCGGAAAAATACTCAAACAGGGAGGTGACCAGATCGCCTGAGGAGGACATCATAGACACAGTTTGATACTTTTCAGGTGCCCATACCAGAGACAGCTCCTGAGAATAGGAGAGGTCAAAAAGAAAACGGAAATCAACTGAGTTGATTAGGGTGAACCCAAAACAGAAACGTTATTAATCCCCAGACGGGATATTTTAAAAGGGGGGGTGTTATACCGGCCTTTTTATGCAAGGGAAATTACACCGGTTCTCACTATATATATATATATAGTGCTAGTAATGTCTACACCGGTGAGAAGGAGCGACGGTACTCCACTGCCTAGCTGAGCGCTAGTCAGTTATACCTGTATTGCTACCTTTGTACCTGTAATGTTGATACACTTCGTTTGTGAAACCAACCTCGGTTTGAGTTTCTTCCTTTACTATTGTGTTACGACACAGCAATTATATTGAACATAATATTGAACATAATATAGAGTAGAGTGATCAAAATTAAATGTGTGTGTGTGTGTGTGTGTGTGTGTGTGTGTGTGTGTGTGTGTGTGTGTGTGTGTGACTTGGATGCTATAAGCTAGACTCGAAACCAAAACATACAACTTTGTACCCTCATTCCTTAGCCTCTGAGCCATGACCATATGCACATAAAGTAACCAATGAAGTATAATGAGGTTAATACAAAAGTGCTCAATACCGAAGTAGAGCAATGTATGTGTTTCATTTGTTTTTATATAAGCAGTAATGTGTTGCTATATAGTCATGAGTATGTTTTGGCCAGCTAGTTTTTAGTAACTAGAGACCTCTTCAGGCGATACAACTTATAGGAAAGCAAAGTTTGCATTGAAAATATCAGGTCATCTACATCATCGGGAGTTAATATCAAGAGGTTCTGGTAAATGTTGTCAAAATAGGAACAAAGAATACGATTTGTTTGTATGTAAACAAGACTAAAAGGGTTATAAATTAGGGTTTTTGTTGACATATAGGAATAAAGTAGAAAGGATGGGGGATAAAAAGCCAAGATGGAGATAGTGAAAGACTAGAAAAAACTGTATATGTCCATTTCAAATCCTAAACATACTAGTGCGTATAGGGTCAATTAGCAGGGGAGTGCGAACTGTGCCCAAAAATGTATGTAATTACTAAAACCTCCATGCTTAGGTATAATTATTTGTTATAACTGTGATAATGATAATTAAAGATAGAAAGT